>NW_028186464.1:602593-720656 GCF_003343005.1 Rhea americana | reverse complement strand
GAGGCTCTTGGAGTACAGCAGCACACACAGCGGGAAGCTGCGCGATGCTCGCCTCTAAGCATCGGCAGATAGAAGCGCAAGGGAGGCGCTTGCTCTCGTTTTTGTCCCGGCCCTGGAAAGAAGCACTCTGTGTGCCCAGAATACATCCCGCTGTATGCTGCCTAACGCGGGGTGGCTTCTGAGCATGCAGGCATGCCTAAAAGCAAACTGAGAGGAGACTTTGCCTAAGAGTCATGGAAGAGGCTGTGTATATTCCCTCGGCAGGCAGAATCACTCCTGGTGTGCCTAGAATGCTTCCCTTAGCGCCCTGCTTTGTTTGGAATCTGAATGAGTACAGCAGCACACAGAGCGGGATGCTGCATGATGACTGGTGCACTTCTGTCTTTTTCTCTCACAGCTCATTCTGGATGCCATCTCCAAGCTTATGGATGAATGCAAGGTGATCAGGAGTTGTCAGCATGGATTCACGAAGGAGAAAACATGCTTAAGGGGAAATCTGATAGCCTTCTATGATGGCATGACTGGCTGGGTAGATGAGAGAAGAGCAGTGTACGCGGTGTACCTTGACTTCAGCAAGGCTTTCAACACTGTCTCCCGTAACATCCTCCCAGGCAAGCTCAGGAAGTGTGTGTTGGATGAGTGGACTGTGAGGTGGATTGAGGACTGAGAACTGGCTGAACRGTAGAGCTCAGAGCGTTGTTGTCCATTGCGTGGAGTCTAGTTGGAGGCCTGCGGCTAGTGGAGTTCCCCAAGGCTCAGGACTGGGTCCCATCCAGTTCAACTTCTTCATCAGTGAGCTGGTTGAAGGGACAGAGTGCCTCCTCAGCATGTTTGCCAATGATACCAAGCTGGGAGGAGTGACTGATAYAGTTGAGGGCTGTGCTGCCATTCAGAGATACAAGGGCAAGTGCAGAGTACTGCACCTAGGGAAAAATAACCCTAGGCATCAGTACAAGCTGGGCGCTGACCTTCTGGAGAACAGCTGTGCAGAGAAGGACCTGGCAGTGCTGGTGGATGAGAAGTTGACCAGGAGCCAGAAATGTGCCCTTGTGGCCAAGGCAGCCAATGGTATGCTTGGGTGTAATGGGAAGAGTGTTGCTAGCAGGTCGAGGGAGGTGATCCTGCCCCTCTACTCAGCCCTGCAGAGGCCTTATCTTGAGAACTTCGTCCAGTTCTGGGCTCCCCAGTACAAGAAAGTCATGGAGCTACTGGAGAGAGTCCAGCATAGGGCTACAAAGATGATCAGAGGGCTGGAGTACCTGCCCTATGAGGAACGGCTGCGAGAGCTGAGCCTCTTTAGCCTGGGGAAAAGAAGACTGAGGGAGGATCTTATCAATGTGTACAAGTATCTGAAGGGAGGGTGTCAAGAGGATGGAGCCAAACTCTTTTCAGTTGTCCTGTATGACAGGGCAAGAGGCAATGGGCAGAAGTTGAAGCACAGAAGTTGTGCCTGAATGTGAGGGGGAATTTCTTCCCTGTGAGAGTGACAGAGCACTGGCACAGGTTGCCCACATAGGTTGTGGAGTCTCCTTCTCTGGAGATATTCATGGCCTGCCTGGATGCAACCCTGTCTAACATGCTCTAGGTGACTCTGCTTGAGTGGGGAGGTTGGACTAGATGATCTCCAGAGGTCCCTTCCAACCTTACTGAGTCCATGATTCTATGATTCTCTCCTTCTCCCGCTCTCTCCCACTCCTTTCTTCTCTTCTTTTTCTCTCTTGCTTTTCTCGTCTCTTACCTTGTCTCCCCATCTCTTTCCCTTTTACCTTTCCCTCTCTTTATTTCTCTTGCTTTTATTCATTCTTCCTCTCTCTCTCTTGCTTTCTCTCTTCCTTCTTTTCCTTCTTCTCTTTCTCTCTCCTCTCCCTCCTTCTCTGTTCTTCTCCCCCTCTGTCTCCTTCTCTGTCCCCTTCTATTACTTGCTGTTCCTCTGTCCTTCTGCATTTCTCATCTCCTGCTGTTTCCCTCTCTGCTTTCTGTTTCACTTTTTTCTCTCCCCTTCACTCTTGCTTTCTTTTCCTCTCCCTTTCTCTCTCTCCCTCTCCCTTTCTCTACCTCTCTTTCTCTTGTTTTTCTTTATCTCCAATCTGGCCATCCTTCTCTCTCCCTCTCTTTTGCCCTCTCTTTGCCTCTCTCTCCTTCTTCTTCTTTCTCCCTTTCATTCTCTTGTACTCTTTCTCTCCTCTTCTTTCTCTCATTCTCCCTTTGGCTCTTTCCCTCTCTTTCTCTCTCTTTCTGTCACCTCCCTTTYCTAGTCTTTCTCCTCCCTTTTTCTTTCATCTACCTTCCTTACTCCCTCTCCCTTCCTTGCTTCTCTTCCCATCTTGTCTCGTCTCTCCTCTCCCATTGCCTCCCCTCCGCTTTCCTCTTTCCTCTCCTCTTTCTCTGTCTTTCTTCTCACCTTCTCTCCTTCTCCCTCTCTAGTCTGCTTTCCCTTTTTGTCCTTCTTTCTCTCCCTTCCCTCTTATTCTTCTTGTGCTTTCTCATTCGCCTTTTCTCTCCCTTTCTCTCCCTCTTTCTCTCYCTGTCTTTCTCCCTCTCTCTCCTTGTCTTCTTCACTCTTATCTCTTTTTTCTCTTTCTCTCCCTTTCTCCCTCCTTCTCTGTCTTCCTGCTCCCTCTCTTCTTCCTCTCTTTTTTCTATCTCCCACTTTCTCCTTCTCTCTCCTTTCTCCCTTGCTCYCATTTCTTCTCTTTTCTCTTTCTCTGACTCTTTCTCTCTCCATTTCCATCTCCTCTGGCTCTTTCTCTCCCTTTCCATTTCTTTTCTTCTCTTCTGCCTCCATCTCTTTCTGTTTCTCTCTCTTCTCTCTCCTTGGCTCCCTTCTTCTCTCCCTCTTTTTCGCTCTCTTATCGCTCCCTTCCTCTCTCCTATTCTCTTTTTCTCTTGCTCTCTCTCTCCTTCTCCACGTTTTCCCTTTCCCTTTCTCTCTCTTGCTTTCTGTGCCTTCCCTTCCCTTCCCTTCCCTTCCCTTCCCTTCCCTTCCCTTCCCTTCCCTTCCCTTCCCTTCCCCTTTCCCCTTTCCCCTTTCCCCTCCCCCTTCCCCTTTCCCCTTTCCCCTTTCCTCTCCTCTCCTCGCCTCTCCTTTCCTTTTTCATTCTTTTTTTATTTTTTCCTTTTTCTTTTTCTTTCTTTTTTTCTGCCTCCTTTCTCCCTTTTCTCTATTTCTGCTCTCTCCCTTTCTCCCCCCTCTCTTTCCCTAGCTCACATTATACATCTTTCTCTCGCCAACTCATCTCATTTTTCTTTCCTCCCCTTTTGTTCCTTCCTTCCTCCCTCCCTGCCTTTCTTTCTCTTCTTCCTTTCTCAGTTTCTCTCTGCTTTTCTGTATTTCTCACCTTCTCTTTTTTTCTGTTCCTCTTTTTCTCTTCCTTTTTCTCTCTCTTCCTCTCTCTGCTATTCTCTCCCTCTTTCCCTCTTTCTCACTTCCTTTCGTTCTCTTGTTCTCTTTCTCTTCCCTCTCTCTCCTTTTGTCTCTTTCTCTCACTCTTTCCTTCTTTCTCTCTCCCTTTCCTTCTTTCTCCCCCTTGTCTTCTGGCTCTTTTTCTTTCTCCTCATCTATCCCTGCCTATTTCTCTTCCTTTCTCACACTCTTTCTGTTGCTTTCTCTCTTCTCTCACTTTTGCTTCTTACTCTTTCTTTCTGCTTCCTTCCTCCTTTTCTTCTTGCTTTACCTCACTTTCCCTCTCTCTTCCCCCTCTTATTTTTTTTTCTCCCTCACTCTCTCTCTCCTTCCCTTTCCTTTTCCCTCTCTCTTTCTCCCTCCCCTTCTCTCCTGCTCCTTTGCCTTCCGCAGGGCCCTGCAGCAGTGCTGAGGGGCAGCAGGAGCTCGGTGGCCCTGAGGGGTGGCCCTGGGTGGGCGGCATTGCCAGTTGTGGCTGCAGCAGGGCCGGGCTGGGCTGGAGCTGGTGGAGCCCCAGGGCTGCCAGCAGCGGGGCCGCCAGTGCCCAGGGGCCGAATGAGCCAGCCAGGCCAGGGCGACAGGGCTGGGGGGGGGGTCTCTCCACATGGGCCTGGGAGCCACGGGGACCCGTCCTCACACAGGGCTGCCCCAGGGGGCTCTCGCTGGGCCCTCTGCCTCCCTCCACCCCAAACAGGCACACCCCCCCACCCCGGGCCTCCGTTTTTGCAGTGAAACAGCCAGAATCACCTCTCTTTCCAAGCCCCCAAAATGCAGGCTCCATTTCTGGCCCCAAACATGTGGGACTTCGCCTCTGCTTTTGCTCCCCAAAACACTCCATCTCCCCTCCCTTTTCATGTCCCAAATCCACACGTCTCATTCTCTGTTTCATGACCTAAAAACTGAGGCTTCAGTCACTGCTGCCGACTGCCAAAGCAGCCAGCTACAAGCTCCTGTTTCTGGCCCAAATGCAGGACTTCACAGCCTCTTTTCAGACACTACACAGCCAACTAAGGCTCCATTTCTGCTCCTCAAATGGGCCCAACTAGCCTGGGTTTACAGTCCCAGAAACACAGCATTTAGGCCCCATTTTGGACTCAAAAACGGGGAATTCAGTCTCTGCTCTCAACCAGGAAAACAGATGGTTATGACCCTCCCACCGCATTTCTGAGCTCAAAACCACATCTCCAGGTCTCCGTTTTCAGCCTCAAGACTTCACGACTTTCCCTGCCTGCTGCCCTGGGAGATGGCAACAGAAGCCTCCGTTTTGGGGCTGCAACCTCCGCTCGCCCCTGCCTGCCGGCCCACATGCAGGGCTTGGGCCCCAATCCCCACTCGCCCCCAGGTGCCTCTGGCCCCCCACTGCCCCCACTTACCCCATGCTCCCTCCTCTCCCCAAGGGTTCCTGGGGCTCCTCTCATCCTCCATCACACTCCATTGTCTCCCAGTATTCCCAGTGCTCCCTGGTGGCCTCAGATCCCCAGGTGCCTCCCAGTGTCCCTAGTACCCCCAGGCACCATTCAGTGCCCTCCAGTGCCCCCCAGTGTCCCCAGGCACCTCCTGGTTCCTTCCTCACCCCCATCGACCCCGACTCTGCCCTGGTCTCCCTGCTCCCCCGTGTCCCTGGTGAGGGCAGGTCTGAGGGCACCAGGGCCATGTTCTGGGGGCAGCAGGGCTGAGGCTGGCACCAGACCCCTGCAGAACCCAGACATGGCCACTGCTTTCCCTACGCGCATGGAGCTTTATTGCCCTCCTGCCCCAGGGAGCTGGGGCCCCCTGGCACAGGGTCCTGGCGCTGCTTCCTGCTGTGCGTGGGGGGCCTCGGCACGCTGCCTCCTCCGCTGAGCTGCAATGACGATGCAGGGGGTCACCTCAGGGCTCAGCACCATTTACCCCATGGCCCCCAGTGCCCCACAGCACCCATTTGGGGGTGGCTTCTCCAGCCAGGAGCCTGGGGTCTGTCCGAGCCCTCTCTCCCCATGCAAGTCCACAGTTTTGGCACCAGCATCCCTGGACCAGCACCCACGGGGCCCCCAGATGCCTTCCCAGGCCTTTGGGGTGGGAGCGTAGCTACCATTACCTACCTCTCACCAGGAACGCCAGGTCCTGCTGCTGCAGCCACTCGGCTGGCACTGTGTCCAAGAGGACGCCTGGCACATAGAAAAGGCAGCTCTCAGGGCATGGTCATGGACCCAATCCCCCACCCTGGCCACAGACCCACAGCCCCACCCTGGCTGGGGGGAGGCAGCCAGGAACAGCGCCAGTGCCCAGTGCTGCCTCTGAGCCAGTACAGTGATGGCTGCTGCCTGCGATGCCTGGGAGCTCCCTGTGTAGCAGCTCTGGGATGTGCTGAAGAGCCTCTGCAGCAGTGCAGGACAGTTGGGCCTGGGGAAAGCAGGGACTGGGGCGCTCATCTCAGGCTGCAAACACCCCTCTGTCTGCCCACAGCCTGCTGGCACTGTGGCGCAGTGGCCATGCGCTAGGCAGCCCATCGCAGGGATGTAGGACCCAGTGCAGAGCTCACTCACCAGGTGACTGTAGACCTCGTCCTGCAGCTCGACGGCGCTCAGCCCGGTGCTCACAGTGATGTGCTGCTGCAGCCTCTTTGACCCCAGGAATGGGACGCACAGCTGCAGAGCCACCATACATGTCTGGAAAAGAGCGTCAGGCCCTGTCACAGGGACACTGCACACCTGCCTGGTGTGCTGAGGGAGAAACCTCGCTGCGGCAGTGCCAGTCAGGGTCTCCAGAGACATTGTCAGCCCTACGTGGACAGCAGCAGCACTACAGCTCTGCTGGCACTGTGGGGCTTTCCGCAAGATGCTCTGGGGGTTCTTACATTGGAGATGGCTGGGGCCAAGTCCCGGAGGTGCAGCACCAGGCTGGGAAAGGCTTCCTCCACCTCTCTGTGGAAGAAGGACCTCCTCCCCGAGGCAGACGAGGCCAGGACACCGTAGAGGGCGAAGGCCATGCAGTGCAGGACCTCTTCCTCCTGCCATGGAGAAACCCTGTCTGGCAGGCTGCTAACGAGGCTGCCATGTACAGACCGTGTGGCAGCAGTGGGTTGCTGCTGCAGGGCATGGCAGCGCCAGGATGGCTCTCGTCCACCCACAGGAGAGCGAGCAGTTTCACTTACCGCCCCCAAGAAGGCCCGAGTGGACCTGGTGATCTCTTCAAAGGCACAGCCCATGGCTCTCGCCTTCAGCTGCCCTACCACCTTCGCCAGCACCAGCAGGCTCTCAGCAGCCACTTCCACGCCTGCCATGTCCTCCAGGCCCCAGAACAGCACCTCCACCACGGCCGCCTTGAGCCTCTGCAGCTGCAAAGCCACAGGCACACGAGCGGCTCACTATCCCCACCTCTCACCGGGGCTCTGCACCACTGCACCTAAAGCTGTGCTTCCTAGAGCAAGCCCAGAGCAGACCACAGACCAGGYAGCCCCAGCTTGCACCCAGCATCCCCTCTGCCCCCCTGTGAACATCAGAGTGAGGAGTGTGGTCTTTGCACAGCCTGGAGTCGGCCTCAGCTCATCTGTCCAGGCTCCTCTAGGCCCAGGCAGCTCTCCACCAGCAGCCATTGAGTTTGGGCTGTGCTCAAAGCCCAGCAAAGGCCGTCTCACCTTTGTGGGTGCTCCTATGGCCATGTTTCCCATGCCTCTCATGGCCGTTTGCTGAACCATGCTGATGGGGTCGCATGATCGCTCCCCAAAGGCCTTTAACAGGGGCTTCAGGACCTTCCTCTCCTCCGCTACTTGGTCCTTCATCAGCTGTAATACAGCCACATACAGCTGCTAGCATCAAGACGTGATTCACACCAGGCAAAAAACATAGGAAACCTCTCAAGCCCTGCCCCGCCTGCTGCCTCACCTCAGCAAAGAAAGCCGTGGCTGTGAGACGCAGGTTTCCTGAACGCGAATTCAGTCACGGGAAGAGGCTCTGCACCAGGCGCTGTGAGATGAGCTCTGCGCGGATCAGCATGTTGTGCACAGAGCACATGCAGGCTCATGACACGCAGGATAGTCATGGGCTGAGACGCCCAACGTCTTCCGCTCTGACATGGACGCTGCTCTGCACCACGGCAGAGCTCCCAGGTCCCCAGGAAGGTCTCTGAAGCCCTTTCCCCGCAATGCAATGCAGGGCGCATTCCAGGGGCTCTCACCTCACCAGGAGACACACACCGGTGCTGTGACCCTGGGACTCTGCAAGGGACACCCACGCTCCCCGCTCCTGGAGCAGCTGCAGCCAGTGCTCCTCCAGGCACTTTGCCAGTACCAGCTCCAACGCCGCCACAAAAAGCCTGGTGAAAAAAACGAGGAAATCTCCAGAGGTTTGAGAGGAGATTTCTCTTTAGCACAGCTAAACCAGCTCAGCTGCTATGGAAGCCATTCGCTTGCTCATCGTAAACTTCACCGAGGGAGAGGCAAAGCACCCTTGAAATGACACTCTGCAGTCTCCAAGTCTCAAGCTAACCAAAAACTGGCATTTCTGTCCTTTGTCCTGCCCCAAACCCATGGCCACTAGAAGAAAAACCAGGGTCCCTTGGCTGACTCCATGCCAGGCGCCAAGGCAATTGCCTCAATGCAAAGACCTGGGCTCCGGGCCAACCCCTGCCCCTGCCCTGCTGCTCCTCACTTGCCTGGCGGGTCAGCGCTCCTTGGCTCTGCAGGGGACTGCGCCATCTCCTCCCCCAGCGTCTCACTGACCTGCCCCTGGAGGCCAGGAAGCAGGTCTGGAAGCAGGTGCTGCACCAGTGTCTTGCTCCACAGCACAGACACCACCTAGCAGAGGGCGCGGGTGATTGACAAAGAAATTCAGCCAAGAACCCCCGGGGAAAACAAGGGCTTTTCACACCCTCCACGTCCCCCTCCCTCCCCCCCCCACTACCCTGGGGGGCTTTTTCCATCACCAATTCTCACTGTGGCAACAGCCTTGCAGCCCCGCAACAGGAAACTGTCCTGGCACCCCATACCGCTAATGCTGCCACTACCCAGGCACAGCACCTATGAGGCTGCTTCAGCACTTGCGAAGAGCACAAAACTCCCTTGCGCTGAAGCACCACTTGAAAAGAAGATGCGAGGCAGCACTAATGCCTCTGCTGCTGACTGTACCGTGCAAAGCTCCAGGGCAGCCTGGCTGCTGCCCAGCTCCTGAATGCAGCAGTTGCTCCTGCAGCTGCTTTCTCCAGCTGCCCTGAATACGTCGGCTAAATGCTCCAAGATTTGGCATTCCAGGGCGCTTCTCCYGAGGCTCCTCCACACCTCCACCGTGTCGCTGCAAGGGAACAGACACTTGCCCATGAACCCCTCTCCTCAGGTACCCGCAACGTCCTCACAGGAGCCCAAATGCTCTCCTCATCACCAGCAGCCGGCAATTCCTGGGTCTGGACAGAGACACGAGCCCACTATCCTGCAGTGCTCAGCCTTTCCCAGGGAAAAAACACTTGCTTCCACCTGGGACCCCCACACAGACCTGCCCTGGGGCTATGTCTGATGCCAGAGGCAAGGGTGAGGTCACAGACCTGTCTGTGGGCACGTGCTTCTGTTGCACTGGTTGTTGGTGAGAGCGGGGCAGGAGGAACATCGCCCACAGCACAAAGCGCCTGGGGGTGCTCTGCCGGGTGCTCCGCAGGCAGGTGTCAAGGATGTTCACAATTTCAGGCATCTGAGAGGAGGAAGGCGAGAAAGAATGGCTTGGTGAGTCCTTTCCCCATCCTGCTTCTGAGTCAATAGCCAACATCAGAGAGCAGCCAAAGGCGAATGCAAAAAATGCCTCTCACTCCTCCTGCAATAGCTGCTCTTTGCACTCCCCCAGAAACGTGAGCRCCCAGTGCCCGGCAGCCTGTGCACACACAGGCCTGGCACACAGCAAGTGCTCCATGATAGTGCTCAGGAAGTCTGTGGCCTGGCCTAGGGGGAAGGATTTGCAAACAAGTTGGGGAGAAATCAGAAACACAAGAGGCTACCTTACAGGCTGCTCAGATCCTAAACTCAAGTCCTGACAGCAGCACTCTCACACACACGCACACATATCAGGGCATCTGCTCCTTTYGCCCTGGGCCCAAAGGACAGACCTGTCTCCAGCCTGCTGCTGCATGCTCACGCCACATGTCCCCATGCAACAGCTTGYTCAGGGAATGGCACGAGATGCTGCTGGGAGCAGGGAGACAGGCAGGAGCCTGTCACCAGGCCCCCACCCTACTTTTCAGGGCCACTGACCTTCGCGATGTTGGCAGAAGTTGCCAGCAGAGATTCTGAGGTGACGGCACTGAGCCTCTGCTGCAGGCACCCCATCTCCTTGGTCCGGGGTGCCACGTCTGTGCTCTTGGCTGGAGCCACGAGAAAGGAGAGTCATGTTTGCAGAGAGCCAACCTCTGACCCCACGGGTGGATCGCGAGGATCCAGGGAAGGGCAGCGAAGGCCATGAGAGGCCAGGGCCCCCCAAATGCAGTGCTGTGGATTCACGAGCCTGGCAATGTGCCAGCCACAGAGTGGGACAGCCCCTGGTGCTGGGGAAGACATCCTGCCCTCAGACAGCAGCAAGGACAGGCCCGCACCGCTCTCCTCACCTCTGATTTGGAGCAGGCAGCCGAGGCAGGTCACTGTCTGCTGTC
Source organism: Rhea americana (assembly GCF_003343005.1). Taxonomy (NCBI): domain Eukaryota; kingdom Metazoa; phylum Chordata; class Aves; order Rheiformes; family Rheidae; genus Rhea; species Rhea americana. The sequence goes on along the minus strand of NW_028186464.1, from coordinate 710,647 downwards.
GGGATGTGGCCGAGGTGTCGCATGTCAGAGGCCCCAGCAGTCCCGCCAGGGAGCCGAACTGCTCACAGATGCAGTCGTGCTGCGGGAGCAAGAGGCAGGCAAAAAGGTCACCGGCAGCTCCGCAACCACTAGCCCTCTCTTGGTTGGGCCACCCAAGTCCGGTACTCGTCTGCACAGAGCCCTGGTGCCTGGGGTCCCTGCTCACCCTGTGCTCATGTTCCTCTTTGTATGTGCCCAGCAGCTGGATGCACACCTGCAGGGCCCTCTCCCGCTCGCATGCATGGGCAGAGGCCAACCAGTGGTGCAGGACCTGCCAGGGGCAGACCTGTCTCACCACAGGCATCTTGCTGCCCAATGCCCCTCGCCGGCCCCCTCCCTTCCTGGCCCTGCTGCCTCCATGGCCCCAATGGCTCTGAGTGCCCGGGCCCCAGGGAGGAGCCCTTCCCAATGGGAACTTCCCTGCAGGACACTGCAAGCAGCCTGCAAGGAAGCTGCAGCCAATGGGAAAATCTTGCATGTGCAGTTAAGAAAGGTGTTACACCTAGTTACAGGGAAGCTCCCCTCCTTGGAACAGCCCCGCAGATGGGATCCCCATGGCTCTGCCCCGCTCTGCCAGCAGTGAGGCTTTCCCCATCACCCTGGGGACACTCACCTGCATCACATCCTTGAGGCGGACGGGAGCTAGCTCTGCATGGAGAAGGGCTGCCATGAGCTGGCCCAGCGCTCGCAGGGACACCTGCACACCCTGACACCAGAAACAGGGACTGAGGCCGGGCAGCCCATGCAGATGTCAGCAGAGCTAGCAGCTGCCTCAGCATGAGGTGCCCAGAGCTGGGACCCCACCGAGGGGCAGCCCAGAAGGGCCAGCAGTGGTGCACGTGGAGCAGCTGCCACCATCTCTCCTCTCCCTTCTGTCTGCTCTGGGCGGCGAAGGCTCATGATGCCCTGGCAGCACTAACCCAGGAAGCTGCAGCTCTCCTCCCTGCTCAGATGGGGCTTCAGCTTGCTGCCAGAAGAAAGAAGGGAGAGGAGACAAAGAGGGGCTTACTAGGCGCTCTGCACAGCGAGTCAGAGGATGACTGCCTTTGTCCCAATCCACGGCCCCAGATCCAACACCCACGGCACCAGCCAGATAAGCCAGCTCTGCTGGGACACACAATGATTCCCACAGCCTCAGGGACAGACCCTACCTCAAATACTCCATAGCCACCATGGGCCAGGGGCACACTGGGGACTGCTGGGGCTCCCCCTGAATCACCTCCTGCAAGTCAGAGGGAGAGAGAGACACGTGCAAGGTGTGCAGCATGCAGGGGCACTCAAGAGACTTCTTGCGGGCCCAAGTGATGGGCTCTCCTGCTAGACCCCACAGGCACAGGCCCCAACACACCCACACCCCCTACAAGAGTCCTACAGGAAGAGGTAGCAGATCCCTGGCACACAGATGCACCACGTTCCCCTGCCACGGCCCTGAGCACCAGCACCCAAGCGCCCCATTGATTGGGGACATGGCTTGGGGCCCCAGGAGACCATTGTGCCTCTGAGGAAACTTGCCCAACAGCAGAGCCAAAAGTTCCCCTGCATGACAGCCCCAGCTCCAAGCACTCACCAGCAGAGTCTGCTGAGCACTTGAGGCTGAGCTCAAACCAGGGGCAGGCACCCACAGCCTGGATGGCAAGGTTGATCTCAGTGATGCTCTGCACCAGGGAGAACTTCAGCTGTGCATCCTGATCCCAGGGGAGAAGAACACACTTTGGGCTCTTGCAAGGGCTGAGGGCAGAAAGAGCAGTGTGGCTGAGGGGAATCTGCCTCCAAGCACAGCGCAGGGAGGAGACTGCACCCTCCCGGCACCCAGTGGACTCCACACCTGCACCCCAGGACAGAAACCTCTCCATCCCTGGGAAGGAGCCTCCCACAGCAGGGGAAGCAGCTGTCCCGGCTGCCAGCCAGAAAGACGCCACAGACCCCAGCCCAGGGGAACAGGGCAAGCAGTGCTGGCCCAGCTGCGATGGGAGAGGTATGCATATGAAGGGCGAGGAGGGGCTGGAGCTGGCAGCACCCGACCAGCTCCGCCTCGTGCCCCAAGCACCCACCTGGCAGCCTTCTTGGTAGAGCTGCAGGATGTTCCCCACGTCTCTCTCCACATGGGCCAGCAGCTGCTCCCTGGGGGTGCGCAGTGCCATCCTGCCATACATCACCATCAACAAAGCATGAGCAGCCAGGTCCTCACTGAGTGCCTCCGCCGGGGGTTCGCCGGAGAAGCACTGAGACTTCAGCCCACAGCCCCACTATGTCCGGGACTCTGCGCACTCCAGCGCCTGGAGCTGCCCCATGCCCAACCGGTGCCTCAGCTCCCCACGCACCTCCTGGCAGCTCCCCACAGCGACACCCAGGCCCTTCTGGTGTTTCAAAGTCCCTGTGAACTCCTGCACCAAGGACAAGGCCAGTTGGAAGTGGCTCTCGGCACAGCGGGACACAACTGAAACCATTCCCTGCAATCCAGCAGAAACGGGGAGTCGCTCCAGCCCTGAGGCCTGGCCCTAGCCAGCCCCACCAGCTGTCCAGGATCTTTCCYGAGGGAAACAGCAGTGAACAGAAAAGCAGCAAGGGCTGCAGCAGGGCATGCAGAACCCCTCCACCCTGGGGACACACAGGGGACATGCAGGAGACACTCAGGAAAGCAAGGCAACACAAGGAGACCTCACCCTTGCCTCCCACAGCTCCAGGAAGTTGGCTGCTTTGAGATGCTTCAGGGTCTGCTCTGTCACATGGCTGAGACACCCACACGCTGCCAGGGCCATCCCAAGAGCCTTGTACAGGAACCGCTGCAAGAAAAGAGGACGAGCCCCAGCTGCGGTGACAGCCTAGCCTGGTGGCACGGGGCCAGGTCGCAGTGGCCTCACTGTGCCGGGACACACTGACATGCTGCAGGCAACAAACCTGCTCCCAGGACCAGTGGGGAGAGCTGCCCAGCTGCCGGCTCAGCTCCCGGCTCAGCTCCATGGTCCAGGTCTTGTTCCTGATGAGCTCCAGAGATGCTCGCAGGAACTAGGGTGCAGCAGGAGGTGAAGCAAACACTCCCCTACTCTTGGCCAGGGCCTTTTGCACATCCAGGTGGCCCTGGAGACTGTCAGGGCAGAGCTCCCCCTCGCTACAGCCCGTCTCCCGCCTGCCCCTGCTCTTGTAACCTGCCTCTCACTCTTACCTAATGTGCCACGCGAGACCCTGGGCTCAGCCCATGCCAAAGGAGGCAGTGCCATGGCATGGGGCTGCACCAGAGGGCTCTGTTCTGGCCTTTGGCTGCCTTCGTGCTCAGCCATGCCCACACATTGAGCATGGCTCCTTTGAGCAAGCAGCTCTCATGGCTGGGGCGGGTGCCAGGGGCTCCGGAAGTGTCTGCGCTGCTCTGTGCCCAAACAGGGAGCCCCCACGTTTCTCCCACCGCTTGTCCTGTCCCCTTTTGCCCTATGCAGCTGGGGCCCTGCAGGGATACTACACCTCCAGCAGAAGGTTCTCCCACTCTGCCACCTCACAGCTATTCCTGCAAAGCCAGAGGAAGCAAAAGCCCTCGCTGCTATTTCAGCGAGCACCACAGAAGAGCCGAGGCGGCTCCTTTGCAGTGCACCACCCCAAAGCCTCAGGCCATTCAGCTGGCAAGTGCCGGCAAACCCAGGACATGGGTTGTCCCCTGCCAGGCTGGGGAGCTGCAGGTATTTTGCTGCCCCCTCCGCCCCCAGACTCTGCCTCCCACTGGCACTTTACCTGCCAGGTGCTGCAGCAGCAGGGGGATCTCTGCAGCGCAGCTTGCCCCCACAGATCCATGGACCATGCCGCAAAGTGCCTGCAGCAGCTGCAGGGCCACGACTCCAGGGCCACCAGCCACGTGCGGAGCCACTGCTGCCACCACCTCGGTCAGGGCAGGAGAGAGACGGGCTGGCACCTGCTCCAGGAGCTATGGCCACCCTGCAGGCAGCCAGGCAGGGACGGAGGTCGGCGCTGCCCTGGCCAGCAGCAGACAGCCGATGGCTGCTCCTGGGTGCTGCTGTCCCCCAGGAGAAGCAGGAGGCCCTGACAGGCAGGGGAGGCTTGGACACCCTCTGACATGCTCCTGCCTTCTCCTGAGGTGCTCAGCACCAGCTGCAGCACCATCTCCCCCAGCATCTCCCCTTGCCCCGGCCACAGAAGCTCTTTCCCCGGGGCCCCGCTACTCAACAGCAGGCGAGCCAGCAGGGCCTGGAGAGATGGCAATGGGGCTGCGGCACAAAGAAAGGCTCCATGAGACACCCACCTGCCATGCCCTGCCCACCCCATGTCCCACATTCCTGTATGGGCTGAGGGGACCCCAGCCGCACCGCCTCCTTGCCAGTCCCACTCCACACTCTGCCCTGCACTGCCCTGGCCTCCTGCACGGGGCTGGCGGGGGACACAGGGACGCARGCTGCCCTGCACCCACCTGGCCCAGCACAGGAACCCGGGACTTTCCGCTCCCCACCTTGCTCCTCAGGCTCCAGGGCATTGGGTGACACCTCTTCTTCCTCGTGCTCGGCTCTCTCCCATTTCTCGGCTAGGGCACGCTGGCAGTGGCACAGTGGGACCAGCATGCCCATATACTGGGCAGGCACCACGTACCGCAGCAGCCTCAGCTGCAGGAGTTGTGTGTAAGAACCAGGCCATGCAATACGACGGCATTTCCACCTCTCCTTCCCAGTTCTCCTGTCACTGATGCTTCTCCAGCACTGGACCAGCCCCTCGGCCCTGTTCCTTCCCTAACCCACTCTCACCCTGGCTTCCTCCTCCACCCTCCCTCCTGCTTGCCTCCCTTGCTTCATGCCCCTTTCCCCTCCCTTTGGCTGCCCATTTGGGGAGAGCTGCTGGCACAGCTCACCCCCAGGGCTAGGTCACCTCCCCACTACAAGGGGATGCAGGATCCGCATGGCCCCACCAATCCCTATATCTCATTTATGGGACGCAGCCAAGACATGTGCCCAGCAGTGCCCAATTCAGTCACAGCATTTACTGAACAACCAGGTCTGGCCCCACAGAGCTCAAGCCCAGCTCTTCTTGGCTGCTTCAGTTTCTGTGAGCCACGTGAGCCCTGCAGCATGTCAGGGCAGACATTTGGGCCACTGTCAGGGCAAGGAAAAGTGTCCCCAGACAACAAGTAGCGGCATGCAGAGAATGACTTACTTTGGCCACTGCTTCTGCAGAGAGGTCCAGTGTGCCCAGCACGTGTGCGCACAGGCACTGAACAGCCCTTTCTCCCTGGGCTTCCACCACACAAAGGTTTCCTGTTGCCTACAACACAGAAGTGGGGAAAGGTAGGAAACACCCACCACCGCCTGTCCCCACAGCTGCTGGTGCACTACATGGCCAGGCTGCTCACACACTAGCACTGATGCTGCTGGTCCTGCTGCACCAGTCTCCCCGCTGCCAGGGACGCCCACTGCAGCACAGCACTGCTGGGGCATGGGATGCAGCCCCAGCACCACACTCGGCCCTCACCAGTCTGCCCGAGGCCTGGCTGAACTCACTGAAGATGTGCCCCACCACGTCCCACATCTAGCAGCCCGGGGCAYTGGAGTGCAACAGCTTCCCAATGAAATGCAGAACTGCCCTTCTCACCTGCCAGGGAAACTGCAATTAGCACCTCAGCCCAAAGATCCAGGGGAGTTGCCTTCGCAGAGCTGCAGCCCTTCTGGCTGGGCTGAGATGACGAGGGCATAGCAGCAGCCCTCCCTCCCCAGCCGCTACCAGGCCCTGCCTTTGCCTACAGCTATGGCCTTGCCAAGGTCTGCCCCAGGGAAAGGGCTGCTCTGCCCCCATGGTGGCACTATCCCTGCCCAAACCAGCTCACCTGGGCCTTGGAGTCGCAGCTCACAGACTGTGCCAGCTTTGCAAACAGGGGCAGCTGCTCCCTCATGCCCGGGGCTGCAAGAGACACGGAGAAGTGGGTGCTGAGGCTGAGCTCCCATTCCCAGCAGGATTTCTCACAGCTCCACAGCCTTTTGTACACAAGGGGGTCAGAAAAGTGGGGCCAGCTTGTGACACTAGAGGAAGCAGCAGCATCCCAGAGGGACTCCATTTCTCCAGCCCATGTTACTGACCGTCAGAGTGGACCAGAGCTTGCAGCATTTCCAGGGCTCYGACGCGATCGGCCTTGCTCCCATTCCTAAGTTTGCAGTATAGGAAGACGATCATCCCCTCCAGGCAAATCTGAGCTGTGGAGAAGGAATCACAATTAGAGACCAGCATCTACCCACATGGTCAGGTTTGCAAGGGAGCTGCCAGGACACGGYGGCATGGCGCTGGCTCTCCTCTCCTTACCCTGCAGCACAATGCAGCGGCTCAGCTCTGCTCGGTGCTCTGGGCTGGGTGGCTCCATCTCATCACAGAACTGGGGGAATAAGGTGCATTTCACAGAAAGATGGATCAGCGTGGAGATGGGTGGAAAAGGAACTGCGCTGTCAGCTCTCATCTCACGACCACCTCTCAGAGCTGTGCAGCAGCCAAGGATGCCCAGGCACCCCAGGTCAGTGACACGGTGTCAGGCCTTACATGCTGGTGCATAGCAGCATTGATGGCTACAATCTTAGCTGGGGTATAAGGGTCTGAACACCTGCCAGGGCCTCCAGGAAACAGCCAAGACTCTGCAAGGGGGTGCAGGAAGGAGAGGAGAGCTGTCACCACGAGCCATCCAGAAAGGGAGAAACCAGCATCGCCATGGCCTGAAGCCACTTCAGGGAAACCCCAGCCCTGCATGGTGCTTCYGCCTCGTCCTTCCTGCAGAGTGGCACCGAGAGGTCTCTCTCCCCCATGCAGCCCCGCCAGGATGGCCTTTCCCAGCCTGTCGCCCCCTCACACCTCTCCTCATCACAGGGGCTGGACACAGACCTGGGTGCCCAGGCAGAGGTCCTTGCGTACCCCCAGCCCTAGGAGGCGCAGCCTCCCCTCCTGAGCCGCTCGCCCCAGCGAATCTCCGCTCCCTCTGGGCCTTCTGGCCCTGCTTGTTTCCTGCAGCCAGAGCCCAGGAAGCCTCAGGCCCCTGTTCCCCAATTCTGCTCGAAGGGACACAGCTCCTCCCGGCCCTCTCACGACTCCTTGACACCTCACAGCACCCTGACGGCCCATAACCCATGGCTGTGCCATGCCCCTTGCAACACCTCACCCTGGTCACTCCAAAAGGGTCCCAGACTTCCTGATACTGGTGCAGCAGCCAGAGGAGCTGATCCCAGGCATGCTGGCAGTGTTCCTCTGTGCAGCAGGACACCCAGCATGGCACCCATTGCCCTGAGCACAGCCTACTTGACCTGCCAAGCCACGGGACACGTCATGTTGAACACTGAGGGTCTCTGCAGTGCTCTCTTGTCCCAGACACAAGCCTGCCCTTCCCGCACAGGGGCTTTCCCTTCCCCTTGGCCCCTGAAGAGAAGGGCCTGCTTCCCAGCACAGGAAGCATTTCCTCCTGGCACCCCTAGACTGCCGCATTGAAAGTTCCCAGGATGTGGCCACTTCCCAGCATGGAGGCCCCAGCCTCCGGGCTCCTGGCTCAGGGCCGCCATGGGCAGCTGCTGCTGCCCACAGCTGCAAGACCCCCAACGCTCACCTCTTCCTGCTCAAAGCCCCGACAGCTCCTGCACACATAGCACAGGAGCGGGTGAAAGGCGGTGCAGAGCTGGGCGGCCCCCAGGTGACGGAAGGCACATTTCTCCCACTCGCGGAAGTACGTGTTTATCGTGCTGCACCACTGCTCCACAACTGCAGCACAGGAAGGGAAACAGCATCATACCAAAGTCTCCGGCTGGCAGCAGACCTTGCCCCAGCCCCCACGCCTCATGTAAGCCTGGGCCAGATTGGCCAGGGCTCAGGCTGGCAGCACATGTGGCTTCAGGCATGTGCTGTGCCGTGATCTGGGATGCCTGCAGTGTGATGCTGCCTTGTTTCTCCCCTCTTCCGCCCCAGCACACCTTTTCTGATGACACTCACTGCCGCAGACAGCACCCAGCATCCAGCTGCTGCCCACCTCACTCAGTGAGCCACGTAGGGCTGACAGTGTGGTTTCCGCCAAGGGCATGCACTGCAGGGCTGCAGAGAGGCCAGAGCATGGTGCATTTGCCCTCCGTTGCCTTCCCTCCAGCCCAGCATAGCACAGCCTGCACCACGTGGGGCCAGGCAGGAGTCCCATCTCCCACCCACTGTCACCTGCAGCAGCGGGCCAGGGCCCATACCGTAGCAGGCGGCAAGGTTGTGCAGGGTGAGGAGGACAAACTCCGCTGACATCTCCTCCAGGGCCCTCAGGTGGTCCTGCAGCGCCAACACCACCTCGCACAAGTGGCAGTGGGCCAGCGCCACCAGGACGTCACTAGCAACCATCCTCACAGTGGCCGTCGTGCCCTGAAAGACAGCAGTTGCTGCGTAGCAGCAGCGCTGCCGGCCATCTCTCATGGCTCAGCCTCCTGGCAGGATGAGAACCAGGAGCTTGACTCCCACCGTCCCTCACTTGCACACAGCCCCGCCGCCCCTCTCTGCACAGCTCTGGGTCACCACCGTGATCCCCACAGTGATGTGTCTGCAAGACTTTCTGTAGGACAGCCGGGAAAGGCACCAGTGCTCAGGGTCACCTCCATGATGAGGAGCTCACCTGGCCTGCGTGCAGGTCCTGGCGTGTCACTGCTATGGCTCTGCCCATGACAGAGCTCTGCAGGTGGTTCTTGTCACCCCACAAGATGCTCTCCAGCTGGCAGTAGGTCTCCGCTCTGCCACCCTGGGGACACAGCGCACGTAGCAGCAATGGGACATGCCGCTCCACGGCAGTTCTGCCATGCCGACACTGGGCTGCCAGCACCGCTCAGCACGGTCATCAGGAGCGGGCAAGGATCCCGTGCCTGGGGATGCCAGGGTGCTGTGGGGAGCCCTTGAGCCCCATGCAGTCCCACGGGACGCCTCCACCTCACCTGGGTGTCTTGTAGCCGGTCCAGCAGAGAAGCCACCACGGTGGCAAAGGTAACGATGGTCACGGGGACAGATCCAGCCACCCGCTGCACTGTGCACAGGTCTGGCCTGGGGACCTTGACAAGAGACCTGGAAGGAAAGGAGCGGAAGCTTTGTGTCACTCCGGCAGGTGTGGTGTTTGCCCCAGGTCAGGGCAAACATCTCCCAGCCAGAGCATGGTGTGACAGGAGTGGCTGGCAGAGCCAGCTCTGCACAGCCTGGGGAAGAGCTGTCCCGGCCAGCTTGGGGTCAGCACCAAGTGCATCAGTCCAGCTCTCCCATGCTAGGAACTCGGGTGGCTGTCACTCCAGCAGCAAGCTGGCAGCCAGCCCCACCTTGGAGTGCTCACAGCACCACCATTGCAGCAGGACTCCCTGGACAGACATGCTGCTCCACCAGCATGTCCTCCCACAGGAGTCACAAGCTACTGGGCCAGTACTGGCCTGGGAGCGAGAGGAGACCCACGGGGGCCGCTGTGACCCACAGAGGGCTGCCAGCAATGTGGGGTCAAGAGGCAGGCACGGCCACAGTGAGGACCCCTGCACCCCAAAGATGGCACTGCCCCAGTTCCAGCACTGGCAGTGGCTCCTTGGCCTCCAGATGCTTTGAGCAGTGTCCGTCTCTGAAGGCCTGTCCTCAGCCCTGGCCCCCTCCAGGATCTGCATTCCTGCAGCCCTAAGAGGCCCTATTAATGGACCTGGGCTCACCAGCCTTGACGCTGCACAAAGGCAAAGCAGAGTTGCTCCCTGCCCAACAGTGCACTGTCTCTGCATGTGTCGGGAGACATAGGAGGATGCGTTCGGTGAGCACAGGGCTCACTGGACACATGGACATATGAAACCCATGGACGGGGCTGTTTTGGGACCCCATAGCCAGGGAGATGCTCTGCAAGGGGGCATCCTTTCCCCAGGAACATGGTGTCCTGGCAATTGTTGCTGCACACACAGTGAGGCTGCCCCCAGTAGTTGCTGTGGTGCAATGAGGGAGCGGCCCCAGCCACCAGGGAGGGCTGCAGCTCCTGCCCAGGTCCCAGGTCGTGTTGCCCTGGGAGCCCATTCCCTGCCCCTTTTGCCTATCACCTGCCAGCAGTGCTGCCCATGCTGCTGCTGTCTCAGGCATGTTTCTGAGCAGCTTCCCAGGGGCCTCTGGTCACAGAGAGCTTGCGCTCTCGTTCCCTTTTGTATTCTTTCTCTCTCCTTTTTCCCTCCTTACTTCCTTCCTCCTTCCTTCCTCTCTCCCTTCCTTCCACCTTTCCTTTCTTTCCCTCTCTCTCCCCCTTTCCTCTGTCATGCTTTCCCTCTCTCTTGTTTTCTCTCCTTCTCCCTTTATTTCTCCCTTTCTCTTCCTTCCCCTCTCTTTCCCTCGCTCTCTCCCTATCACAATTTCCTTGTCTTGTTCTTTCTCTCTCTCCCTCTCACCCTTCTCCTCCTTTCCTTTTCTCCTCTCTTATCTCTCTCCATCTTTCTCCTCTATTCTTGTTCTTTCTCTTTTTTTATTCCTCCCTCTTTCTTTCTCTCTCTCCCTCTTTATCTCCCCCACTTCCCTTTCTATTTCTCTCTGTTTTCCACTGTCTCATTCTTTCTTTCTTTCCTGGGGTCCCTGAGTGAGGGTCCCGAATGTGCTCCTGTTTGCCCACAGCACCATGCCAGCTGCCCCAGTCAGTGGGACAGGATGGATGAGACCCAGGCAGTTCCTGTTTGAGCCTCCAGAGGAGGTTTCTGTGTACAGCTGGGATCCTGGTGGAGGCCAGGGAGGTCAGACAGTAGCAGATATTTGAACATCCACAGCCAAAACATGGGCTGAGGACCCCTCAAGAGCGTCCCCTCATGAGCTGGATGGGAGATGGTAGCTGGAAGAGAGTGGTTCAGGCCACGTCTCATGCTGTTGGAGAGCCGCAGTTCTGTTCGGGAGCAGGTTGGGGACTGGGAAAGGAGCTCTGCCAGCACAGCACCCCAAGCCCACCTCTGGTGCTTAGGCACAGTTGATGCCAAAGATCTCAAAAGAAAAAGGGGCCTGCTTCTCTTTCTCAGGCTCCAGAGGGCCAGAAGGGTTGAGCCAGATGCTGGCCCAGAGCAGGCCTAGGCGAGCAGCAGGATCAATGCCCAGGTATCTGCAAACCCATGACCAAGGCCACAAGCTTTGGCAGGACAGGCTTTGTCGASGCTCTGCTGCTTGGCACAGGGCTTGGGCTCCCGAGGGAGTGGAGGGCTAGACTGGCTCCGGCTCCTGCTCCAGCTGACAGACATTAATCACAACTGCAGTTGACATCTGTCATAGCTGCAGCCCTCAGAGCAGAAGAGCATCTTTCCTGCTCTCCATCAACCCCACCAACCCTTTGTTCTTTTCCCTCTCCCCTTTGCCTCATGCTCACCCCATCAGTGCCTGTGGTCCCTGTAGGGCTTTGCAGCCTCCCCCCACCTTGACTCCCAGCATGGCCAAGGACTGCCATCCTCAAGCAGGGCTAAAAATGAGGAGCATGCGAGGCTACTACCAGGCCAAGGAAGACAAGGAGGTGAGAGCCTGCGTGCAGCAGCCATCAGGCACCCATGGCCTGTGCTGGGGTCCCAACATCTCCTGCCCTTTCCCCAAGCCTACCAGACCCCCATGCCACTTGTGGGCTGGGCACAGCCAGGCATTGCAGTGAAGGCAACGTGGGGCTGTGGCCAAACACCTGCAGCTAGGGCTGGGCTTGTGCTGCCGCCATTGGGGGATGAGAGGGAGGCCTGGTGCCAGCACACCCCAGGGTGCTCCATCTCCTGGGGCCATGCCATGCTGCAGCCTGGCTGAGGTTGTGCTGCCAACCCAGGAACTAATCACAAACCCAGGAACTATTGTCAAGAACAAGTTTTGTAATATGTGTTATGCCCTTGACTTTAGCCCCAGAAGACAAGCAAGCACAACCAGAGGACAAAGTACCCCCTAGCACCATCAGAGAATCCTAGAACATTTGCGTTTGGAAGGGACGTCTGGAGATCTAGTCCAACCTCCCTGTTCAAGCAGGGTCACTGACAGCACGTTGCCCAGGATTGTGGCCAGATGACTTTGAAGATCTCCAAGGATGAAGACTCCACAAGCTCTCTGGAAAACCTGTTCCAGTGCTTAGTCATCCTCACAGTAAATAACTTTTTCCTCATGTTCAGATGGAGCTTCCTGTGTTTCAGTTTGTGCTTGTTGCCTCTTGTCTGTCATGGGCACCACTGACAAGAGTCTGGCCCCATCCCTCAACATCATTCCTGCGTATATTTCAACAGCTTGATAAGATCCCCCCTCAGTCTTCCCTTGTGCAGGCTGACCAGTCTCAGCTCTGTTAGCCTTTCATTGTGTGAGAGATGCTCCAGTCCCTTACCATCTTAGTTGTCCTTTGCTAGACTTGCTCTAGTATCTCCATAGCTAAAACCTCAAAGAAATAACTCCAAGATCCCAACATCCATGAAGCCTCGCTGCAAAGTGCTCCTGTTCCCTCCCTGCTTGGCTGTCTACATTGCAGCACCAGGCTTGGCTGCTGCACTGTAGCTTGCCCAGCTGTTGGAGAAAGTGCACCTGCTTCACCTCCGGCAAGCTTAAAAGCCTCTCCTGGAACTGGTGGATGTGGCAGGTCTAGCAGCTCAAGGTGCTTGAACCCAAAGCCTTCACTGGTGTGGTGTCCATGGGGAGCTGCACTGCAGGTGCCCAGCTTGGGGCTCCAGGCTCCCCCAGCATATGGAATAATTAATTGCTGTTCCATGGAGATGCTCCTTTGAGCCTGGCCTTGGGAGTCTGCTTTTCTGCAGCATGGAAGCCTGCCCTCTACCAACAGACCATGGATCACAGCCAAAATCTTCATCTCTCCTCCTCTTTGCACCATTCACAGGCCTCAGTAATCCTTCTGCTCTTTCACCTGAGCTAGCAGAAAGCCCACATTAGGAGCTGAGTTTCCTGGGACCCCAAAACCCAGTTTGCCTGCAGCAGAGTTCTGCTAGACTGCAAGGAATGAGGTCTGAGGAGAAGAAAGGCTGCAGTGCTAGGGCAGGACTCAAGTCTGCTCCATCTGGCCCTGGTCCAGGAGCCCATCCCCATGGCCAAATCAGGCAGTCAAGCTCCTTCCCACCACTCCTCTCCCTTCAGTAAGAGCCATTGCCTGCCCAAGACAGGCCACAGGCACCTTCAGCAGCAGCTGGAGCTCCCCTGGCATTGTCAGTGCTACTAATTCTAGAAAAGTCCAGCCCCTGCTGGAAGATGTTTCTCAGATGCACAGCAGGAACAAACAGTAGTGAGCCACTGCAGGAATGGGGCTGTGCCAGGGCTGGACAGAGGGGCCCAGACTCTTTTCTCCAGAGGGTGGTTCCTGTGCAGTCACATGCCTTCACCCTTTAGTGGGGGGGCATGGGGAAAGGTATGCTGCAGAGTCATCATTGCTCCACAGAGCTTTCATTGCCCCACTGCATTCCCCTCGCCAGGCAGGGGCCTGACTGCCAAGCATGCACCCTTGGCCTTCTGGGCAACCAACAGATCCAGCTTGATTTGGAAGCATAGAGACTTCAAAACTTTCTTTTCAAGAACATGATTTCGAATTTGACAACTCAGGCTGTTTTGTGAGAGGCTTAGTTATCTAGGACTAATTAAGCTGCCTAACACCTTTGTACACGCAGAGTGCCCCATGCAACTTGGCAGCAGTTGTCCTCACTTCACTATTTTTCTGTTCTTTTGACTCACCCTAATCAGAGCAGCCCTCAGGCAGTAACTGCCACAGGCATCACCAGTTCCTTTTCAGGTTGCCTGTTGTTTCTCTTGGAGGAAGGGTACTGCCACAGACAACAGGTGGGTCTACTCACACCCTCAGAAGCTGGTACGTTGGCTTTCACACTCATCTTTAGTTTGTTTTTAATCTAAATACTTACTTGAAGTGCAACTCAGTTTGGCTTAATGTCCTAAAGTGTTTCAGTACTATTACAGTGGTACTTTATTCACCACTTGCTTATCAAAAACACCTCTCAAAGCCAAAAAGCAATCCTCCTGGTATGCTCCCCATTTTTTTTTTTCTTTTCTGACTGGTCCCTTATTTTCCATAGACTCTATCATAAGTATTGTAACTTGAAAGACCCATGTTAGCATATCTTTTAAGCTAAGAGGAGACAGAATGAATGCTCCTAAAGGAAAGCACAGGATATAGTAACATTTGATACAATAATCAAGCCACTTCAGGGTCAGTCTTAAAATTTCAATATTTTAATAAGAACAATTCATACAAGTAACTCACTTCTGTACAGTCATGGAGTACAAAAGCTTCCCTGTCTATAGGTACTAACGCTCAGACTTAAATATATCTACAAACTCTTTACATTGGTCATTGGGAATACTGAGCTTTAACAGTAACATCGTGCTTGAATAAATATTTCAAATATAACCTCTTGGAAATGTTCTCTTAAAAAAAAATCCCTTTCTGTAGATTAAGTTATAATTCCATGGTAACATCAGACATCCCTTTAAGGTTCAAAAATAGCTCTGTGCACAGTTTGGATATCTTTATTGCTTTGCCAACCCCCTAAGCCTCAGAACGGGCCATAACAAGGCTTGATTGTGCCTACCTGTACAAGCAATCTTTCAGTAAGCTTTTCTAAAAGCTTCAGATGAGAACGTTTCCGTGGAAATACCACTTTTATATTGAAATAAGGAGAAACAGAAAAGCAAAACAGAAAAATGAATCAGAAAAGCTCCAGGTTTTTATATAGTGGCATTAGAAAACTAGCCCTCGAGTCTGTAAAGTTAACCATACCATCAATTTGGTTTTGATTAACAGCTGCTTCCAAAAGCAAGGGTTGGGCCAGTTAAATGTTTCTTTCTCAGTGCAAATTATTTCAAAGATAGCTCTCCAGATTTCTTCCAWGGGAAAAAGCCCAACACCCTCATGAGTATTCCAGCCAGGTAAACCTTGGGTCAATCACAATAACTTTGCTGACATTAGAGGTAAAATGATACAAGACAAACAGCTGGCCTTTCAGTCAGCTTTGTGCTAAGCACAAAGTTCTTAGCACGGGCAGAAACTGCTTCAAAGGCTTTTGCCTGTGCAACAGCTTTCCCAGCTACTAGACATGACTGGGGAAAGCAAGAGTATGTTCTCCCTGGGGAAGGAAAGGTATGTATAAAAGGAAGATCTTGTTGTGTCAATAAGAAATGCCCAAATAGAAGCAGGATCTTCCTAAGAATTGCTGTTTGAGGGATGTAAACCCAGTGGACAATGGAGAAGGCTGTGTGAAGTTGAGGTTTTAGAGTATGGGCTGAACAGGAGCCATACTTAGGACCCTTAGTGCGTGAAAAATCATGCGCCTCACCTTGTCACACTCCTTACTAAAAAAAAGGCACATTAACAATAACACAAAGGTTATTCTACTAAAACTTAATAGCAGGTGCTGATGAGGAAAAGCCTCTGAAATAAGTATGAATAACTTATGTTCTTAAACCTGCCTTCCCTGGGACAGTTAAAAAGATGCTAGCCTAAAACTGCCATTCAGGTTCCACCATATTCCTATTGACAAGGTATTCACAATTTGGGAACTAGGTGCCTAAACCCCTTGAACTGTCCAGCACACTTCTCAGTTACTCCATATTTTTATTCCATTACTTGTATAAGCACTACCATCTCCCATTTGCAACAGAATCTACCCCTGGAGACTCTTGTACTAGCAAAACTAGCTGTAGCAACTCAACAGCAAAACAGCAATTAACTTTTCCCCACCAGAGTATTACTGATTTAAAAGGAGGTCTGCAGTTCTGAACAACAGTGACTTTAAAGTGATGGTGGAAAACACAGCACTGTTGATTTATTTGGACCAACAGAAAGCTCTTTAGGTAAGTTTTAACGAATGAAAATGCTGATGGACTGTCTTTCTAAAAGAGGCTTTTGTTACTCTAGCTTTTTCAGCAGAGCCCAAGTACTATTTTTGGTAAAACACTTTTACAAGACAGGTTTTGACCTCCGATTTCCAAGCTTTATGTTGGCTAGAGCAGTTAGAGATGAAGCATGTCCGACTAAGTGTCAAGCTGCACCAAGTTTTACTGAAATGCAGCAACACCATCACCTGTATAGACACTTTGGTTTGCTTTGCTTTCACTTGCCTCATTTTTGCCGCTATAAAGAATCAGAACTGATAGAACGAAACTAAGTCTTTCCAAAGCTTGCTCCCACTTTTATTTCCAAAGAGTGAGCTAGCTCACTGTTTGAGTCTTTGGCAAAAGCAGAGATAAACCAACATTTCCTGAAATGTAATTTAGCAGAAGTTTATTTTTTATGTACAAATTTCTACCCTGGAAAATGTAATTAATCTGACTGAACTACTGGGCCAAGAAACACAGTATCATTTCTCTTGACTGTACATGCGTGCAATCAAATCAACTGCAAATCAAACTTGCACTTTCGTTATAACCTGTCTTATTGTAGGTGCTTCCTTTCCTTGCAGATCACCTAGTGCAAGCCAGATGATCTGAACTATACCAACTTCCAACCTCCTTCTTTTCCTAGGATATAAACTTAATGGGATTTTTGTCTCCTCCACCACCACCATGTTATGAGGATCTAACTTACTTCAACTGGTAAAGCCAATTTGTATTCTGTGTTATTCTACCCCACTTTCAGGAGATGGAGCTGTACACATTGGAGGTGGATAATGAATTTTGCAGGGAAATTCAGGAAAATCCTGTGGATGTCATTCATGTCTAGCTTTGTTGCCTTTTCATAATGTTTCCTAGTTCCCTCAGTAGATTACTGGCAAAGTCAAAGGACTACACAAAGATGTAGCTTCAACTGAATTTGTAAATATCACATTATTCCATATTCACTAAAGCATGAAGCTGTGGCTGAATAGAGTCTGTCTGTGTATGTAGTACTGTCAGCTCACTTAAAGTGGTAGCTATAAGGGCTTCTTGGGGTCCCGGAGTCCCATCTGACTTACAGTCTGTCCCTGTGGTAGAACCACTATCATGCAGTGCAGTCACACCACCTGGGACAGCAGTCAAGTTTTGATAGTGTCCATTTTCAGAGAAAGACAGCAGCTTCTCAGGCATTTTAGGTGACACATCATATTCTTCATCAGGAAGCTCTGTTTTATGACTGTCATCATTCTTAGATGCACCTTCAACAATGACAAGGAAGGATTTCCATGGGGTGTTTTTATCATGTATCTGAAAATAAAAAGTTTGAACATACAATGACTGCCAGGCAGGCAAAAGTTTGAATCTAGTTCATGTATGTGCACTGAAGAAAAGCTCTCTCTTTCCATTCCACATAAGAATCCCCAAACCACTTTGGTATGCATCAAGGCACTGATTAGTTTCCCTTGTGGGTTTTCTTCCTCTGTTTTCTTAAAGCATCAAACTGATCCAGCAGAGAGTTGACCCAGAAAGGGAAGACTCCTATCACTTTTCAGTTGTATCAGGAACAAACCTGTGAGACTGAACAGTCTTCGGGTGTGATCTCTGTGAGCTCTGCCATAATGGGTTAAGAATGGTTTTACTGTAGATGCAGGACTGAACATAAACCACTCCAATATTTTTATGCCAATTTAGGCAAAGGACTATGTGCTAAAACCAACAGAAACTGGACACGAAGCTCCCTTTCAGGCCTGACAAAGTTTACACGTCAGCACCTGGACACAGAACAAGGCTATAGAGCTACAGATTCTTACTGAAGTATGTCGTCTGAGGGTGGACTTGTCAGTAAAGGTTCGCCCACATGCATTGCACATGAATGGCTTCTCCCCTGTGTGTATGCGATGGTGACGCTGCAGTGCATTGAGCTGTGTGAACTGTTTACCACACTGGTCACAGCAATAGGGTCGTTCACCTGAAAGCAAAGCACATCATTAAAGTGATGACATAGATGTATTAAGAGTGTAACAGGGTAACTTCAAGTAACACCTAAACTTTACTAAATGATAAGGCAAACAAAAGCATCTTCAGAAAGCACCAAGATGCTTTTAGAACTCTCACAGTTGGGTAAGTTTTGATGCATCTGGAATAAAGAGCTACTTATAGCTTAAGGGCTAGATTCATAGCCTGCATTAATCTTTGCAACCACTGAAGCCTACATATTTTTTTTGCATATATTTTACATCAGCAGCTGAAATTTTGTCTTGAAACAGAAGTTCTCATTTACATAATATGCTGTGTGAGCACGAATATCAGAACTTCTCATAAACACTAGGTTCTCTCCAAATGTTATAAACTGAATAACACTAGATGAAAGTAAGCTATTTTTCTTACATTATCAAAGTAACATGAACATTTACAAATTGCTGTAGTGCTGAATAACGTGGACTTCGAGCGAGCAGACAAGAAAACCAAAAGCATAACGAAGATTTCAGTATGGTTGAAATTTAGAACTAACATTATGAAGAAACCAGAGTTCTATTCCTCTAAAAGGGACAGGATAAGGTAAAATGTAAAATGGGTAGAAATGTCAGGGTTTCAAATAGTGAAAGTGACTGTTTGCCCCTCCTTCCAGCACTGATACAGAGCTTACATGCTCCAGGCAGCATTAACTGGTCAGTGTTATTGCACCTATAATCACTGTTTTCAGTTCAAAAAACAGAGCAGCAAGTGGAAATGAAATAGAGACTGAAGAATAAATCTGAGTGGGACAGAATGCAAACATGAAAGGTGGACAAATAGAAAAGAAAGAGAGCAACTCTCTGCAGGGCTCTGCTCAGAGCTAAAACGGACATTTTTTTTAGTCACTAATAATACTCTGATTTCTTTTAATGCATGAACATTATTAGCAACATCTGCACAGCTTTTAGAAATACTTCAAAGACCTGCTGCCACAGTCAGCAAGAAATACAGAGAGTACTAAGAGAAGTACATGAAATAATACACTGCATCAAGAATAAAAACTTGCACACAGAACAGAAGTTAAAGAAATGGAAAATCCTAGTCAAGAAATTCCTCATCTRTGTTATGATACAGAGATGTATGTCTGCAAATTATGATGATTTGTGTAAAAAGAAAAAAAAAGAAAGTGCCATTACCTGTGTGCACTTTAATATGCTGGTAAAGTGAATTTCTCTGTGCAAATGTTCTGAAGCAAACTTCACATTTAAACGGTTTGGATCCAGTATGTATTCTGTTATGGTGTTTCAAGTATTCCTTAGAGGCAAAGCTCTTCCCACACGTTTCACACATGAAAGGCCTTTCCCCTGCAGCAAAGGTGAAGAATTCAAACAAAGTAGCATTTGAGAATGCTATTAAACATCAGATGAAAGAGCTGAAAGCTATTTTTTAGATAAAAATGAACCACAGGCCAACTTCAAAAAAAGAGTCTAAATGGAATACAGTAACAAAGACCTCTGTATAAGGCACAGAATTTTCCTACAAGAAATCTGTACAAAATACTCATATTACAAGGGTAACCATAACTATCTACAAGTATAGTAACATCTTTACATAGTATGAGCAAAAGCCCAGTGAGATCTTCAGAGTCTTCTCAGTATATCTGTGGTATTCTGCTTCACTGTCATACTGAATGCAACACTGCGCACCTCTGATGAAAGGCCTCCATCTGAAAGAAGCCAATTTTAGTTAAAAGGCTCTGGAAAAAAACAAAAAAGTGTTCCTATAATTGTATTTCATTGTAATTTAAAGTAATTTAAAGTTAAAGTTTTCTGCCATTTGCATTTAGTTACATGTCACAGATGTAAGGTGGATGCTTCAATGACAAGTCAATTAGAAATGCAGAAGTACCACACAACACTGCTGGTAGGAACGGTCAATTCAAAACAGTGATGTAGACTACAAAGTATACTCTGAAGGACGAGATGTGCCTTTAAAAAAATTCTCTGCAAATCAAGATGAGCCAAGAAAACTGTTTTATGTTTGCTGGGTTAACTATTTCAGGCTTCCCAAGAGAAAAAAAATTTCTCTATATTTCAGCTAGAACTTCTACTGATGGTAGAACTGGGAGAATACCCAAAGCGCCCTCAGTTTACACTTTAGGTACTGAATCCTACTCAGAAGGAAATTTCTTCTCTTCAATAAGCTCCTTTAGCTTTTTTTACTATCTGCCTCTCCACCTATAAGAAGCTGAGATCTGAATAGCCCAGTGGAAGAGGACCCCCAAATCAACCAACCCCCAAATCCTTCCCCAACATTACAGGATTCCACGAAGTGCTGTATAATAGAAACCATGATAACAAAGGTCTTCTTTTAAAAATAGATTGAGAACTCTAGTCAAGAAAGAGGATTTCTGAGACCTCTGAAAAACAGCACATTTTAATTTATTAAAAAATGACAACACATTAAGAAAAAAAATATAGTGGTTATCTGCAATCTTTTTAGAAGTACTCATACAGCTATAAATTAAATAGACCATTAATGTAATGACTTGAAGTATTTTTCTAATGTACAGAGTACTGCTACAGAAAAGCCAGATTTTCTAGAAAAAAACATTTACCTCATACCAGTAGTCTAGTGGTATACAAGTGCCATCAATGATACAACTGATATTTCACTGAAAACTAATTAATGTTTTTAAGGAAATTCTAACTAAATAATTCTTGCAACTTTATTTAAATCTAGCAACCTGAATCAGCATAAACGTTTCTCATAAAATTAGATTTTCTCATTCCTAGACATCATTTGACTACCAAATGTTATCAAGAGCATTTGGCTTCTGAAAAAAAAAAAAAGGATCTGGTTTCACAGCATGTCTGCTCTTATACACAGTGCACTGTGAAAGAAATTCTTACCTGTGTGACATCTTTTGTGATATATAAGCATGTGATTCTGGGTAAATCTGGCACCACATTCATCACAGACAAAAGGTTTTTCACCAGTATGGATTCTGAAATAAGAAAGCAACAGTAAAATACCAAGGTACATGTCTCTCCTTTGCAGCACAATGCAAGTCATCTTTAGTTTGGGGTTGTTCTCTGAAAAATGTCTATGCATCTTCAACAGATTCTTTTTGTCTTTTTAAAAAGACCTTCAACTGGGCCCTATTCTGCATCATGGTTTATGCAATGCCAGGTTTATTTTAATGTGCTGCATAATCCATGCCAAGATGTAGATTTTTTTTTTAATAGGAAAAAGAGACTTTAAGCTAAAAGATAAGTAAAGCTTAGAAAACTTATATGTGTCTAGAAAGACTGAAAGAAAAATGTAACCATCTTGGGATATGAAATAAAGCAATTATCTTTATACAACTGACACTATCAATAAAATATTCTACATTGAGAATATGACGGAAGTGTTCCCTGGCACACTACGACTGCATCTCTTCTGCAGGGTCATCAAGTAGAAATAAGTCACTGGCTACATTTGAAAGCAGTGGCACCCAAAGAGCAGAGCAAAAAGATGTCATTTTTATACAGACATTTTTCTTATTTTCATCTCAAGTTTGCAGTGAGATCTCCTAGGGAAGACTGTGTGTACATGAAAAACAGTTTACTGAACTGTTGTCTATACCAGTGCTTCAGTTTCCTCTATCATAACTTTTCGGTCTATGCAAACTTCAGGAATCTTTCACATAGTGTTGCAGACAGACAACAGTAGGCCAGCTTTCATGGTAATACGTCAAGAAGAGGAGCTTAGACATAAAAATATATACGAAAAGATGAGAAATTCTCATCATGAACTGTCATGAGTTAACCACATTGAATATCTAGGATTTAAGAAACAGGCTTATGAAATATTCAGAGTTGTATGCAAAGAAGGAGAAATGGTATCCTCAATTATGCCAACAACTTATTTTCAAGAAGCACAAAGCAGTCACTTAAGCTTAGAAAAGAACACTTGATGAAAAAGAGATTCTGTATAGCTTCATCAGCAATAATATATGAATACTCTAGTAGCAGTTTGCTACTAGAATAAACCCATTGACTCCAAAAGGCCTAGTGAGACAAAGCAGTGCTTAATGAACTCTCTGTACCTTGAAGGAAATGCCATCTAGGAATATGCTTACACTACTGTACTCTCTTTTTGGATCTCTGAAAAAATAGTCTGAGATTTTGCTTCTGCATCTCTCTCTCTCTCCACGCTTTCTTCATGTCTACAATCTGCACTTTGTTTTCAAATCACTACTTTGGTAGACTGAAGCCAGTGCTGCTCAACACCAAGCAGGATCAAGTCCTTAATGAGCAGAATTTCTGCCTTCATAAAAATGCCTCTGCCATCAACTTCTAAGACCATGCGCTTGTACTTCTAACTTCAGGTCTCACTGGAAAACAAGTGCTACAATTGAATTCATCAATTCTGCTGTGAGTATTATCTGTGCTTTGCTCGCCTGCACAGACAGGTCTGCTTCTAGCCAAATTTCAGCTGTTTTCTATGCTTAGCTCCCCACATTTGGTGATCTAAAAAAATCTGGCCACATGTTAAATCCAAGAATATTTTCATACTTATTGCAAAACATTCTTCTATTAAATTTAGAGGTTATCAATTTAGCTGAAATCACTACAGATCCAATCCTACAAATACCGCAGCATGGCGGCTCTTCTCATGCAAACAGTCCCACTGATTTTCAATAGGTCTCTCATTAGAAAAGTTAACTGTGCACTTCAGCATTAGCAGGGTTGTGGCCCGTGCACTTTTACTTTGGCTTAGGGAGAAATACATCAACTCTCTTAATCTGAAAAGCAGAAAGAAAAAAAAAGCTATGAAAAAGGAAATACTGAAACATTCTGGTCAGTTATATTTTACATCCCCACTTCACTTGAAGGTTCAAGATGTGTTCCAGGGGATTCTGCTTCTCCCCCCAGAATCTAACAAGGCCAGTCAAGTCTGTTCATACCTCATGTGTGTTTTAAGTGCAGAAGGCTGAGAAAATTTAGCCTCACACTCTGTGCACCCATAAGGCTTGTCGCCTGTATGCGTCCTTTCATGAAGCCTCAAGGCAGTTTTGGAGCTCAACCCCTTTCCACACTGCTGGCACTGATGACGCTCCCCACCACCCTCATGAACCTGGAGAATGTGCCTCTTGACGTCCTTCTTCCTCTTGAACTTCTTACCGCAGAGTTCACAAGGGAAGTGGCGCTCGCTGCTGTGGACATGGCGCTGATGGCTTTTTAAGTTGCATCGGTTGGCAAAAGTCTGACTGCAGGTTTCACATCGATAAATGATTTCAGCTGCAATACCATGGCTATGTTTTATGTGCTTGAGAAAACTTTTCTCGTATAGGAATTCCTTCTCACACGTGCTGCATTTGAAGTTACTGCCTCGTTTTTTTTTATGCTCTTCAGATTTTTTCAGGTTTTCTTCTGATTCAAAGTTGCCATCACATTCTTCACTTTCTGGTTTAATGCTGTTCTCTGCTTGCTCCTCCTCCCTCTCTGCATCACACATGCTCTGGTCTTGTTGGCATTTGTTTTCTTCAACAGTAACCTCTTCATTCTTCTGCTGTTCTCTCAGTCGCCTTGTGTATTTCTTTTTAGGGATTTCCACAAACACTTTCCTCCCAGCCAGCCTCCCACTTGCTCTTCTGATTTTGACATAGGGAGACTTCATCACTTCTTTCTTCTTGTCTATTTTCTCTTTTGATTTGGCAGCTGACACCTCCAGAGCTACTCCATTACTAGGCCTGTCTACTGGGGAATCTGGAAGATCCAGAGAACAGTCTGCCTGGTCAGCTTCTGCCTCAGCACTTGCCTTTGTCTCAAGCAAAATGCCTGGCTGAGTACCATTCTCTTCCTCAGAATTCTGTGATTCAGAGAAGTTTTGCAACTCCAACAGCACCGATTCMAGCATCTGCTTCTTTAACTGGAAGCAGGTTTCTGAGAGGTCCAAGCACTTCAGCTTTTCAGCTATTTCTAGCATACGCTGCACTCTGTCTTCTTCCACTTCCACCTTAGCAGTATAGACAAACTCAAGAAAYGAAGCAAAATCAGCAACCTGGACCTCATTCAAGAACACATTAGTTCTTGGGCCATCCATACTCTTCTCATTAAGAAACACCTCCTTGAAAAACTTGCTTGTTGCTGCCAATACAGCTTTGTGAGCAACAAATTCTCCCCTGACACCTTGGTATTCCACGCTAACCGTCACGTCACAAAGGTGGCCGAGGAGACGCAGCTGATGCATTTCATTCAGAAGGTTCATGGGAGAGGACTTGGATTCCAGTAAAACTGCATTACTTTCCATCTTTCTTCTCTCTGCAAAAAAACTGTTAATAACATTGCGCATTAATAATTTGCTACGGAAGCTAACAACACTCAAAGATTTTAGCAGCCAGAAGTCATGTCCAAACTTTCAAGAGCACTCCACTAGACAGTTAGGTACTTTAGGTGCTTGAGCTTAACTGATCAGACTTTCAAAGGAGTACTGAGAAAAGTCTGGCTAGAAGTGTGGAAAGATTTTCAAATATAAACATGCTGTCAGTCAAATGAATAGATTTCTCAGAAGTTAATTTAATGTTAAATCTCAACTATAGCTAAGATACTAGAGACAGACTATTATAAAATGTCATAGGAACAAAGCAAACAGAAAGATTAAAGAAATGTTCTGATTAAAGTATATGGAATTAAGAAATTCTCTTTCATAATCAGATGATAAGAAAAAGGGAAGATTAAGTAAAGGTAAACTGATAAGCCAAATAAATGCTTCTTTAAATAGGCTTTTGAGTTAAGACTTTCAAAAAATTCTAAATGTTTCATAGCATAGAAGACTGCATAATTATATCCTCAAATCACAAACCTAAGAAATCATAAAATTCCTCCAAAGTGGTTTTGTTTTTTTAATTCATCACTCAAAATGAGTTAATAGCCTCTAATTTTTTGAATGCCCATATGTACTCTATAAAGCTTCATCATTTTAACTACTGTTCAAGTTATGTTGTATTTCCAAGTAATGTTTTAAGTTACTCAGAAGTTTTCAAAACAAACCTCTCTCCTGGCTAAGAATTTTTTTTAAATGTCAGATCCCAGAAAAATCAGTATTTCTGTGGGACCTTAAGGAAGCCCTGAGCAAAACCCTTTTCCTTCATAATGTATTCAATTTTACTGTCTTCATAGTAACTGCATATATATCCATTTTGAATCTGAAGAATTTCTTTCCTGTTTCTAAAAATTAACAAGAGTTTCTTTTCTTTATACAATCTCTCCYACAGTAGATTTGAAGTCTTTTACACATGGTACACTAGAAATCTTGCTCAGAAAGATAAAAACAAAAAGGACACAAATGGAACAAAAATTATATTAATATAGTGTTAAGGAAACCATTTTAAGTACGAGATAGAGACATGAGAATAATGTTCATAGCATTAGAAACATCAAATTCACTTTTTCCCCCTGATACTCAACATTGATTTTTTTTTCTTTTGTTGAAATGAGTGTGGACTAAAACTTGAGTTTATAGTAATCTCACATCCTAATATAATTTTCTGATAAAATAGTTCTGATAGAATATTTTCAGGAAGTCCTAATATTTATGCTGTAAAAGACAGAGCCATGAAATACCCAACTTCATGGAGATTAATAGCAGTCATAGAAAATTAATGCTTGATGGACTTGATTCTACAGAAGCCAAAAAGCTATAGGGAGTCTCAGAACTAAAGAGTTCACACACACACACACACAAAAAAAAAAAAAAAAAAAAGCAGAGGAGACACAAGAGAAGTAAAAAAGGTTTTCCCAATGTTGCGCAACAAGTATGTGAGAGAACGGTAAACACAATCCACCTCAGGCACCCAAAACACAATCTTAGATTCTACAGAAAAAGATGATCCTCAAAATCCAAACTTTCCTATTTCCTAACCTTTGATTCTTTAGCTTCATAAACTTAATGCAAGATTTAAGTAGGTCACTCAGCATTATTCTTAATAAAAAAAAAATAAATAAAAAAAATATCCCTTTTAGGGAGTTACACTTACCACATCTAAAATAAAAGTTTTAAGGAGGGGATGAAGAATCCACTCACCTCTTGCCTGTGCCAGCTCAGAGCATGGCAAGGATCTCAGGATTCTTATTTTATTTATTTATTTATATATATACACATTTAAAAACAAACAAACAAACAAACAAACAAAACCCCTCCCAGTTTTGATTATAATTTCATATAATCAGGAATGACGTGATTTGGCTCTTAACTGAAAGGCTGACATTTCTTAATACGTATAAAAAAAGTGTCTAAACTTCATTTCCTTCCTCTACACTTACCTAGATATTTTTCCTTACAGTCATACGACACATTGGTACTTCATGATTTTTAGGGTGAATTAAAACAAGATTGATTATTTCAGATAAAGAATTTAAGAATATCAAAACTTTCCCCTCCCCCTCCTAAAAGACTGCCTTAAACTATTTATCAYGTTATTTCATAATACTCATCTATTTTTTATTTGAACAAACAGAAAAGGCTGTGGTCACATATAGACAATAGCCAACCCCAGCAGGAAACAAGAACCCAAACTACAAACGTCTTCCACTGGAGTGAATGAACTTCCTAACTGTACTCAGCAGGCTATTTCTTTCAGAAGCGAACCACAGACATGTGTCAACAGATGCATTATGCCAGTACGTTTTTATTAACACTGCAAAGCAGAAGCCTCCTGTTCTTCCCACCATGGTATTTAAAAAAACAAAAGCCACTGTAAGAATACATCACCTGCTTACATCACTAGACTTGCACTCTTTTGGAATTTGTTCAAAGAAGAAACAGTAATTCAACACATACAATAAAATATATATTATACTGTGAAGACTTTTAAATCTCAGTTATCTCCAGTGGTAAGTATATTAGGGTGCTGATCACCAAACTGGCAGAATCCCATCAACAGATCTACCTTTATTTACTTACCTTAAAAAAGACAAGGCCTGAAAACCTGCAAAGTAGCCTGCTCGCATGGACTAACCTGCAGAACTGGCATTCAAAAAAAGTGACCCTTGCTTACTGTCAGGCATGATCTACCATGCTACTGTTTCCATCTAAAGGCAAAACTAGCTGAAGGGACAAAAAATAAATTAAATTAGTTAGATTTAAAATTGCCTGTAACCGAAAAGCTTGTCTCTTTCTCTGCAAAAACACTTCCATTCAGTCCAATAGGAGAAATTACTGCTACACACCAACTTGCCTTAGGATTGCTGCAAGTACTCAAGCTGCTATAACGGTACCACAGCAACAGAAGCCACAGGCAGGCTCCACAGGGCGGAAGCAGAAGTTGAACCCGGAAGGCGAAGGWGAGCGGGCTGCGACGTTTGAGCTGACCGGCAGGAGCGCTCCGTGAAGAGCCGGCAACCCCACAGGGAGGGCGGGAGCACGGACACTGGCGCCGGACACTCCCGCAGCCAGCAAGGACGGTGCGCTGCCACAGGGCTTCCTGCAGCTCACGTGACGCAGCCACCTTCCTCCTCTTCAGCAGCCCCCCAGCGCTCTCGCCCCCCTCCCGGCCACAGGGCAGGGCGGCACGGCGGAGGCGTAACAGCGAGGACGGGCGGCGGCTCCAGGCCGGCTGCTAAGGGAGGCCCCTCCCCGCACCCTCCCCACACAAGGAACAGGGGAACGCGCCCCCCCCGCACCAGGGCGTCCGTTAACAGCGTGGGGGAAAGGCCGCCCGCCTCCCCCGCACTCACCGGGCAGCCCTGCGCCCGCCCGAGGGGGCCGGGCCGGGCCGCTCCTCAGCACACAGGCTCCGGGCGGCGGCGGCCGGAAGCGTTAGCGCACGCTAGCCCCACCCGCTCCGACAACGGCCGTTGGAAGGTGGCGGCAGCGACGCATGCGCGGCGAGGCGGAAGTGGCGCGCGGCAGCAGGGAGCGACGGGAAGGGCGTTGCTCGGCAACGCGACCCCACGGCAGCCGCAGCTGCTGCCTGGCCGCCTCGGGCTGCGGTGGGCGGAGGAGAGAACCTGGGGCTTTGGCGTCCCAGGCCCCCTGCCCAGCCCAGCGGCCGAGGATTACCGCAGCCAGAAAGGGGGTATGTTACAAATCGTGGCCCTGGCTTCTCCTTTCCAGAGGTGCTGACAGTCTGCATCACCTGCAGAGTAAAACCATGAGAACCCCATTTCCTTTAGTAGTAGTTCATATTTAGGAGCCGTGCTTGACTAGACATCAGCCATTTTATCCAGTTACCTACCTAATTATTGTCACTGCAATAGTTGCACCTATTCTTAGAAGTTTACCTCTAACTGCTGGGACTTTAAAAATCTCAGTCATAGCATCTTATGCCTGTTTGGGACAATAATGAAACATCTGATTTCAACTTTTTTAAATCCTAACCTTCCAGGGAAACCAAATGGAACTGTGAATCGTCACGCTTTCACACCACTAAAAATACAACAGACACTAAAGACCAAATCAAACTTGTAAATCCTGTGTTCTGCATTACAAGACTAAGCCAGTAATTTGATAATTAGTTTATTAAATATGTACAAAGTACTGTATGTCCAATATTAAAAAATAATATTGAAGAATTATGAGAATATTATGAATATTATGACTTAAGATTGTAACAGAAATTATGTTTAAAAGCTAAACGAAAAGATCACCATATCAACTCAAAATTAAGCGAATAGAAACAACATACACCACAGCTGTATCACCAGTTAAGCACTCTCTAGTCAGTTTAAAACATTCCACAGCAACATTAACAATTTTCATATTTATCAGGGAAAATCTTCTACAATCAAATACAAGCAAACATATTGGTTAGAGGATGGATGTTCATTTTATGTTATGAACATGGCTTTATTAAAAAGACAGTAATTTATAATAACAGAGCAAGCAGTGCATATATATATATACATGCAAACACAAAATATATGCTTTCACGAACAAATACTTTATCATATGATGTATTCAAGACTTTGTAAAAATAAAATTATATAAATATTTAAAATCTTAACTTGCATAAATTCTTTTAATAAGAATTACAAACTTTTTCTCTGACTACAATGTATATAATTTCAGATCACTTGTAAAAGGAAGATACTGCACTATATTAATAGCTTAATGAGGCAGTTACAATAAGCAAAGATTTGAAATAGTTTAGGCTATTATAACATGGAGAGACTGTACAGTTTTCTGGTGAAAAACTGATGTTATAAGTATAAAAGAGAATGATCAGTGTCTTGTGCATTATTAACACTAGATGGCATGTGTTCTACTCTTTTAAGCATAATGCTTTCTGGTTTATAAAGTTTACCTTGGTCAACTGACCAAATTTCAGGTCCTGAGTCTTCACTCATACAGGCTTCTGATAATGTTTCTATTTTGGACCAATTATGGTCTTTTTTGGTTGTAAGATCTATTAAGAAACTTCTCCAGTGAGCATTCCTGTCATGAATCTAGGAAAAAGGGAAAGAAAAAAAGAAAAGAAAATTTTCATTCATAATCTTTTAACAGTATTTTTAAAAACTGAGGATTTAATCAAGCTCAAAATCTAACACTATTAATGTTAACTCTCTGATACTGTGCTTGAATGTGCTAACAGGTAAAGCAAAAGCTGAACTTTGAAAGAGAAGAATGGATTTGTTTTATTAACTCTGCTCTGCTTTTCTGGCTCTGTTGCCAGGAAGTACTTCCAGAAGAAACTAGATCTTTAGTATATGAACAAACCTTAGACTTAAAAACTTGTTATTGGAAAAAAACTTGTATGTTCTCTCTTAGCAATCACTTCAAGAATCCAAAGGTCTCTGAGAACAACTAATCTCAGCAGTCCATTTTTCAGTGTATTGGAACTCTGAAAATATGTAAAATCATATTCATGTACAATATGAAGATGTTGTAAACCATCATGTTATAAGCTTTCTATCTCCAATAAGAGGCATAAAACACCAAAGAAACTTTAGTAATACAAAACATGATAGTACCCTATTTGTTAAATTAGTGGTAAACATTTTAAATAGCCACTATCCTTTCTCATATATTTCCATAAGATTAGATTTTCCTTTGAAGACAAAGATACAATTGTTTTGGAAATGATTGGTTTGACTGCAGAAACTGCTGTGCTCTTGCACTGAGGAAAATTCTGCACACTTCAGAAATGTATTTTAAAAGGCCATACCAAGCTAGTATGTTAACCTCCCAGACCCAATCTTCAATCTCTTATAATTTCCTTTTCATAAAGATCAGAAGTTAAGGACAAACATGAACCCTCAGTAAGCAAAGAAACTTCTTTCAGCTAGAGAAGTGTAGTCCTAAGTTAAATGTCACTACCACAGTTTAAGCGCCAAAAACGTATTTGAGAGGCAGCGTACCAACGCATGTCTCCGCAAGGTGGACATATCTGTGAAGGTTCTCTCACAAGCTCTGCATTTGTATGGCTTTTCTCCAGTGTGAATACGCTGGTGGCGTCGCAGAGCACCTTGTTGCGTGAATGTTTTTCCACATTGTTCACAGAAGTATGGACGGGTCTCTGAAAACAAAACAGGAATCTCAGACTTCTCGGACAGGTTCTTTTGGTCCTGACTTAAATGTACAAAAAAGAGCATTCTGAACTTTTTACAAGAAGTTTGAAAAGAGCAGCATTGGGATAAAGTGGTGTATGTAGGAGGATCCGTGCTTTGGGATCTTGGTTTCTAAAGTTACATTCCTAGTTTCTAGTCTATCCTGGCTGTGAAGGAAAGCCTAAAAACTGCTCCCTGATCTTTCCAGGGAAATAGCAGCAATTACAATAGCTGCCTGTTCTAACATTTTTCAACAGCACAAAACAGGCCTCAGTCTTCTGGACAAGTGTCATCTGGCTTCTGCTCTGACATTACGCTGTCCTGCACTGACTGCCATGCAGGAGAGAAACAGCAGRGGTTTATGGGTCCCAGACTTTTAGCCACCCTTTGAAGGGACCAAGATCAAAAACACTGGCAGAATCAGGGCCTCCTAGAAGGATTCATAGTCCATAAGTCATCTTCCTCATTGTACATTTGGTCCAGTTAACATGTATTCTCCACCCTGTATCAAAAGAGAGAATCCATTTGATATATAAAAATATCTACCTATATATGTACAAGATATGCTATGATACAAGATGATATCATATCCTGATTTAACAAGTCAGGAT
The DNA here is from genome assembly GCF_003343005.1 of Rhea americana. Taxonomy (NCBI): domain Eukaryota; kingdom Metazoa; phylum Chordata; class Aves; order Rheiformes; family Rheidae; genus Rhea; species Rhea americana. The sequence goes on along the minus strand of NW_028186464.1, from coordinate 679,713 downwards.
CAGTATGAACCCTGCTTCTCCTCATCACCTAATTCAAGAAGCTTATAAAGTGGTTCTGGAATAAAAAGATAGCACCCAAACGGAAAAAGCACTTCATATCCAAACTGCCAGTGCTGTTTATTCTCCATAACATGATTTGTTTCATTACCTGCATGGATGTTACTGTGCTGGGCTAGCGAGGCTCTCAATCCAAATGTTTTCCCACAAACCTCACATTTGTACGGCTTAGCACCCATGTGGCAACGCTTGTGGCATTTTAAGTATTCGCTAGTAGCAAAGTGTTTTCCACACACATCACATTTAAAAAGGCGTTCTCCTGAGTAGAAAGAAAGGGCATTCTAAATTCTTTCATCAGTTTCTCCCTGTAATTTTCTCCTGAACAAATTTTAAAAGATTGTTTCCTGCACGTTTATCTCCCTGTTTTTAACATATTATACATTCATATATTTCTCTTCTCCAGAATTATATACTTTATAAGCTTTTTCTAATTTTGTATGCTTTGTTTATCCCTTGATTCTGTCCTTAACCTTCTCTGTGTACTCTGCGTCCCTTGGGGTCTCACTCACTCACTCACTCACTCACCCCTTATTACTGTTTCAGTGCACAGGACTCTCCAGTTCCCCATACTACATTTCTGTTCAATTATGTACTTCAAAGTTGCCTTTCAAATGTCTTTCTCTCCCTGAAAGTTCATTTCTGATACCTGAAGTCTCTCTTTTGAGTTACAAAGATGTATCTTCAATTCCCTGTTAGCTCTTTTCAGGTAGTAACAGGAATTGAGTTTTTATTTTTCCTCTGTGGATGATCTCAGTAGGACCAGAGAGAAGAAACATGGGTGTTTAATGCCTACCTGTATGGGTCCTTTTATGGCCGGTGAGTTTGCCTTTATCAGCAAAGCAGGCCCCACAGTCCTCACAAATATATGGTTTTTCCCCTGTATGGGACCTAAATGAAGTGAACCACAAATAATTATTGATAAAATAGTTCTTATATGCTGTTCATAAAATACTGCATCTGAAATTATATTGTACACATTACAGGCAGCATACTTACATATTTTAAATGAAGGAACTGCAAAGAAGTATGTTCTGTTCAGTCAGGAAATGGAGTGTTTACCTCTATATGTGCTACACTAAAAATTTCTGCAGACCCAGATCCCAATGGGTAACTCTCTGTTGCTTGATAACAGAACTAAACCATTCCTCTTCACTAAAAAAGCGGGGGAAGTTTTAGCACAGATTGTTACTTAGAACTGAGTATGTGTACTTCAAATGGAGTGAAGGACAGTAGCTCCATTAAATTGTGTCAGACCAACTGATGGACAAGTCCTCTAAGGGGACCTCTAAGTGAAGCCACACTTTGCTTCAAGCCATTCCTTTTTTCCCCTTCCTGCCTTAAACTCCAGCTAAAAGACTGTAAACACTACCGTGTTCTGGCTATCAGTTGAGACTCATATTCTACTCTTCTGTGATACTCTAGATATCAATTAATTTTGAGGTACTCACAAGAAACTGTTTGGCCCGCCTCTGAAAGAAAAATGAACCATTGAAATATGGCAGATATCCATTTCATGGGTATTTCTGATCTCACAAAAAAAGAAAAAAATCTCACGGTTTGTTCTCAGCTAATGCACTTCAGTACAGCTTCTTACGGTCAGCAGAGTTTTGTCAGTGAATTTTGGTTTTGGTCCTAAGCTAGCTAAGCTAAGCTAGCTAAACGAGGCTGATCTTGCCTGTAATATTGGCTTTCAAAAAATTAATTGTCACTCTGGTTTCTATTTAGGGGTCTTTTTTACCCCACTTTCTGGCCCTGAAAAAGAACACCTTTTCTTCTAAAGCTTATCGCTCATAGCATAAGCACTGGAGACATAAGCAGGAAGATAACAAGCTGCTGCTGCGTTAAGATAGAAAGCACATCCAGATTGTCTCCAGCATGATGCCAGTAGCAGCTCTCTTGAGACATTCTGAGCCATAGTCTTGGCTTCTGTAAATCCCTCAGCCCCATACTCTTTGACCTGTAATATTTAACTGAGTAGGATGTTCTCATTTTTAAGACTACAAGCACTAAAGAAAGGCAAGCTGTGTTTCAGAATGCATGCTGGAAACCTGATTTTAAACTAGCTCATATCAGGGAAAGTCTGAGCTAGGGATCCTAACATTTCCTCTAAATACTGTGCTGACTTTTCTTATTCCAACCTGGACTGTATGATGGGAAAAATAATGCATGATTTTGAGTTGCTGGGTAAAATGTTGCAAATTAGAGACGACCAGTTACCAAACTCAAACCCAGATGTCACTGCTTTGTTCGAGTTGTTCTGAATATTCAGGTCACATTTTACACTGCGGTAAGTGAGCATAGCTGTTGTTTTTTCAGCTGACAAGTATCTTGATATTTCAGATGTTTTACTTCTACAGAATCAGCAAGCTTCAAAAGGTTTTTTCATCTTTGTAAGAACACCTAGATAAAACCTACTGTCCCCATTTTTTGGGTCTGCAGTCTAATGATGGGATTTCTCTCACCTAATTTAGCCCTCCAAGAGTTAATAAGCTATCTGTGAGACTGTTTAGAAATAGATGGGAAAATCCATGGTATGATTCATATTCTCCTGGAATAGGATGCATTAACATAGATACTGCCAGAGTAATATATCCAATCTAGCTCCACTGATGACGGAGGGAGCCCAGATGAGATGTCCAGTTTTTAAATACCATAGCGGAAATGAAATCCCACACTCAATGACTTGCTCAGAGTGATAAAGTAAGAGCAGGGCTCTAAACCTTGGTCTCTGAGGYCCTAGGCTAATTCTTTGGCCTATGCTGCTTTACATCAGTGACGRCCATCATCTTATTTTGAAGTCTCAATTTCAAACATTTGGTTTTTGCTTGTAAGTTTGAATGGAGAGTCTTTTTCAAAATCCCTACTGAAGTTGATCTAATGACCAGATGTAGACAGCCTTTGCATAGAAGAATTAATTACAGATATGATAGATCAAATTACATTCCAGGATTCCTGTTAGAAGGACAGCCAAGGAGAACAACTCAGAACTGGGAAGTCAGAAAAGGAAAAAGTGATGAAGTACACTATGCATGCAGGATGTAGTAATGGGAGAAGCAGTACTTTAGGCTGACCTGGTATGGATCTTAAGTTGTGATGGTTGAGCAAATTTTGAATGACAAATGCTACATTCGTAAGGTTTTTCTCCTGTATGTGTCCGCATATGAAACACTAGTGCTGTTCGGGAACTGAGGATCTTCCCGCAGACAGAACAGAGAGGGCGTTTGACTCTGCCTTCATGCTTCCGCGTATAATGTGTTCTTACATCTCTCTTTCTTTTAAAAGTAGCACTGCAAAGGGTGCAGGCAAACTGCCTTTCTTCAGTGTGGACACAGGCTCGGTGTTCTTTCCAGCTGTTGTAACTAGCAAATGACTTGCTGCAGATGTCACACTGATAAACTTTACCAGGCAAACATTGATGGACTTCTCTGCAGTGATCCACATACTTTTTCCGGGAAACAAACTGCTCATTGCATTTATCACATGTTATCACATAGGCAGACTTCTTATTCACCCCACTTTTAATTACCTTCTTTATTTTAAAGTCTTCATCTGATTCATGTTCTTCAGCTTCCTTCTCGTTAGAGTATTCACCATTCTCCTCCTCCTCCTCAGTACAGACCTCCTCATTGTCTTTACTATCTTCAGCTTCTGAATACCCTGCCTCATAATCTCCTTCCTGCTCTCCTTTCACATTCGTTTCACCTTCATCTTCTTTCCCTTCTTGATTCCTTTTTCCTCTTCTTGCTTCAGCTTCCTTATATKTCCGCTTTCTTTCCTCATGATCATTGCTACTATCTGCTTTGGTGATAGATGAATCTGCAGGTTCTTCCTCGCAACTGGCAGGTTCTCTGTGCTTTGCACACCTTTGCAGTTCAGCCTCCAGTGCCCTATTCCGTGTCTCTCTGTCTGTAGCTTTTTCACAGTTTGTTGCACTTGGTCTATGAGCAGGTGGAACTACCATCCAATAGACTGGCATAAGTTTCCTTTCTTGTCCAGATTCATGGATTTTTCTGTTAAAACAAACAACAAAGCACAACTTTAATAGGTTTAATTGTTTCACTTCATATCTGAACATCTTGGAGGAAGATTTTTTTCTCTTTAATTGTTCCTCATACCATTTAGGGAATTAACAGCATCTCTGGAGAACCAAACAATGGGAAAATTTTGCAGAGTTGGCCCAGATAAAAATTCAAATGGCTTGCACAAGTTATTTTGCAAAAACATTACTCAAAGAGCAGTTTTCTCTTCTTTCCAGCCCCCCCTGAATGTTATGCTAGACATTTGCTGACAAGACTGCAGAGAAAATTTTAAGATCTTCGAGTTCACCAAGAATGGAAACTTTTGGGTATACATATTTGTCATGTGACTAATAACATAGGATGGACTGTAAATTTTCCTCCAAGACCACAGTAGACAAGACAAGAAGTTAAGGCCTTAAAACAAGGGGAATTTAGATTAAACCTCTACATGGAAAAATAAAGCAGAATTCCTTATAAACAATCTTCTGTTGTGGTTAACTATGTTTACCACTAGTCAGGATGAGGACCATGCACTGCATAGGTTTTAAGAACAAGTTAGACAAACATCCACTGAAATAACATAGGTACAGCTGATACTATCTTAGTGTATATGGATGCATTGTGTGACCTCTTATAGGCTTCTTATGGACTTAATTTCTATGCTTCTGTGACTGGAGATAAACAGATACATTTTTCCAAATATAGTTTGAGGTCCTCCTGGTGAACTTTTGATTATTATTACTTGATTATTACTGGGGGCTTTTGATTATTTGGAGGGCTGACCTGCTGGAAAGCAGCTCTGGCTCTGTGGAAAAGGACCTTGGAGTCCTAGTGGACAACAGGTGGACCATAAGCCAACAGTGTGCCCTTGTGGACAAGAAGCCAATGGTATCCTGGGTTGCATTAGGAACAGCATCACCAACAGGTTGAGGGAGGTGATTACCCCCCTGTTCCGCACCCCCCCCCCCCACACACTCCTGAGCTGTGGTTAGGCCACATCTAGAATATTGTGTGCAGTTCTGGGCTCCTCAATATAAGAGAGATATGGAGCTACTGGAGCAAGTTCAGCAAAGGGCTACTAAGATAATCAAGGGACTGGAGCATCTCTCACACAAGGAAAGGCTGACAGAGCTGGGACTGGTCAGCCTGCACAAAGGAAGACTGAGGGGGGATTTTATCAAGGCGTTGAAATATATGCAGGGAGAGTGTAAAGAGGATGGGGCCAGACTCTTGTCAGTGGTGCCCAGCGATACGACAAGAGGACAACAGGCACAACCTGAAACACAGGAAGCTCTATCCGAACATGAAGAAAAACTTATTTACTGTGAGGATGACTGAGCATTGGAACAGGTTTTCCAGAGAGCTTGTGACATCACCATCCTTGCAGATCTTCAAAAGCCATCTGGACACAATCCTGGGCAACATGCTCTTGGTGACCCTGCTTGAGCAAGGGGGGTTGGACTAGATCTCCAGAGGTACCTTCCAACCTCAAACATTCTGCAATTCTGGGATATCAATAAATAAGGAGTGACACACATGCGCTGTCTTTGATCTCTAGTTACTCCTTAAACAAGCTATTCTGCTTGCCATTCTTGATTTAGAAGCATTAAAAAAAAAAAAAAAAAAACAGTTCTCAAACAAAGAAAAACACAGATTTGGACTAAAGGTCAAAGAGGGCTCGCAAAGTGAAGACTTTTTTGGAAATGAGCCAAATACTGCTTAAGTACAGGTATGATTCTGCATTTACTTGAAAACAGATGTTTCGCTTTAACTGAAGTATTAGGGATTTCATTGCATACCATATGATTTCTCCAGGAGATAACAGACACTGCTCAGCTCTAGGACTTGTTCTTACTAGAAACAACGGTGCTTATGTATAGGACAACAAAGCTGCGGCTTCATCTCTTCATTATAAACTTTAATACCTTGAGAGTAATCTGAAAAGATGAGAATTTTTTCTGGGAAATGCATGTTTGCTTGGTGTTTAATTGAATTAGGTGCATCACTACATGTCTAAAAGTCATGTTCAGCAACACTCCTAATGATGTAGGCAATCACTTCGCACAGTTAAGGATGTTTAAGGCTTCAGCTTCAATGTCAGAAGGAGCCCTAATATCAGATACAACTATAAGAATTAGAAAGTCATCCTCTGGGGAATGAATCTTCAGGAAGTTAGATGGYGTGATGATAAGATTGAGATCTGTGGAGAAGAGAGGAGGGATGAGAAAAGCAGCACATCAGGAATGAGGTCCCTTAGCTGGATACTTCAAGAATTCAAATGCTGTTGAGCAAAGCAGCTTTTTACAGCTCTATCTGTGAATGCAAAAGGTCACTGTCCTCTGCCACTCCCAAGGCCAACTCTCAGCTAAAGGAGCAGGGATCACTGCAGCCTCTGCAGATGGAATCTGCAAACTCAGATTCCTTCATGCTTCACCTTGGGGATCCACACAAAATGAAACAAGGGTATTTTACAGCAGACTGTGAGTAAGAATTCATACTCATTACCTAGGTACAGAAGCAGCCCTTGAAACTGCTACAGAAGTTGGTCACAGATTCCAGGAAGGAGGAAATATTTTATTCCCTCTGAACTATGAGAAAAATCAGCAAGAAAATAAATGAGGAAAGGTACCTAACTCACTCTCCCTTGAGCTCTTAATATTCTGAAAAAGTCTTGGAAAGCAAAGAACATTCTGTTAATAAAGTCCCAATAGAGAACTGGGGGCAGGGAAAGGGGGTCATGTCTTATTAGCTTTGCAAAGAGTTCCTCAGATCTTGCACCCTTTGGTCTAACCTCACTATACAAAGGCAGCTAAATCACTGCCACTAGATCCACTGCACCTTGGAGTGCTGGTCTCACGTAACACTGCACAAGGATGCCTTCAATTGTTATAAGTAACACAAGAGGCTAAATAGCCCTCAACTGACCTTAGGGAAGGAAAGTTTGCAAAGGTGTAAAAAGCTAGTGTAAAGCTATTTCTCACTACTGGGATTTAGTAAATGCCATATAGACCTTATTTTTACTTTAAGCAAAAGTCAGCCATAGCAATGGGGTCAGCCTAAAACAGCATCCAGAAAGACACTGCTTAGATTTACTCATTCAAATGTGAAGATAGCAGAGACTGAGAGTCATCTTCAGTGCAGCTCATTCTGCCTTTCTGCTAGTTCCTTGAAAGGCAGGCAATATTGCTGTATACACGCCTGGTTTTCTACACTCTTTCTCCAGGCTTCAATTACTATTCAGACAAGATGATGAGCTATCTGAACCTGTGGTCTGACCCAATGCTGTCATTTTTAAATACTGACACTATATTCCTTTTCAAGCTATCCATCCTCTGTCCCCTCCCCCATCCCTTTTCTCTCTCTTTACACTCTCCATTTATTCTCTTTGCTACAATAAGTCTCATACCTTCTATGCAATGCAGTGGCTACCAGTCAAATAGTTAATGCTGACATTTTTCCAAATATTAAAGCCTCAGTGAAAATTACAGGGACCAGCAAGTTCTCACTTTTAAACCCTGGACTACAGATGAGGCAAAAAGTCAGAGCTATATCCATTGCACTCAAGACATATTTGGAAGACTTTTTGGCTACTGAAATGAACTAGCAATAATTTTTAGACATTTTTAAAAACAAAGCTGGAATCTAGTAAAACACTCTTATATCTCATACCACACAGAGAGGGTAATGAGACTTTTGACATATGCAGTAGCTTTTGCAGGTCTGGAAATTATTGTGCAATTTCAGCATCTTGTTTTCAGGCAAGCAGTGCTTGGTAAGTCTACAGTAGAAGCTCATGCTACTTAACAAAACAGCATGCAGGATACTTGGCCCATGAAAAACATACTGAAAAGCACCAGATTGCCCTTTCATTTATGAAAAGGACATTTTCTTGCTCATTTTAAACAGATGTCACTTATTCTCAAGCCCCTATTTAAAAACCCATATCTGAGGCTTGCAAAAGATCACCTCAGAGATTTGGTTGCACAAGTCTTCTTTGATTCAATGGGAAATACTTGTCTGAATTCCATATGTAGTTTAGAAAACCTCAACACAGCATTCTGGACTGAAAGTCTGAAGAAGTCCATGGAAAAAAATCTATGTTGATTTCAACACACTTCTAATCAGGTCCAAGGACTTCTGGAATTGAAGCAATCAAGATTTCAAAAACACATCCTGGTGCCTAGAAACAAACACATTTTCATGTGTGTGCACACACATACACAGCACACACATACACAACACACACACACAGAATGCTGTACCTTACATGAGTATTATAAGTAGACCTCTGAGCAAAGCTTGCAGAGCATTGTTTACATTTATAAGGTTTCTCTCCAGTGTGCGTTCGTATATGGACTGTCAGGCCACACTTAGAACTGATAACTTTGTCACAGTATGGGCACGCCTGGGGATCCTGCCTCTTTTCATGTACTCTCCAGATATGATCACTTATGTCCTTCTGGCACTTAAATCTCTTGTCACAGAACACGCAGAAGAAGCATCGCTCATCATTGTGAGCAGAAAGCTGGTGCTGCCTGAGGTTCTGATGACTGGAGAAGAGCTGCTCACATATGTTACAGCTGTACTTGACAGCAAGATTAATGTCATGCTTGAGCTCCATGTGTGACCGATACTGCTTGACGAAATGGAACGATTCATCGCACTTCTCACACACAATGTTTGGTAGGAATTTTGCCACATGCTGAAGTGACTTCCTATGTTCAGTTTTACTGGAAAATTTGGAAATTAAACTGTTTTCATCTTCCCACTGCTCAGGCAGTGTGTTTCTAATTACTATGCAGGCTTCCTTTGAGTCAGTCTGACTTAAGAGAGACTGACTAGCCTCATTTTCAAGACTAATGATGTCCATGCTGATTGTCTTTTTAGCATTTGTCTTGTTACATTTTGGTAACTTTGCTGTCCTAGGTTTTGATTCTGGAAAGGCAGTGCCTGCTTGCTCACGATTTGATGGTTGGCCTTCAATGAGTTCATAGCCAGCCAGCAACTTTTTATGCTTTTGCCCATGCCAAAGTTTTCTCTGCATAGGCATAGCCACAACTTGGGAAGAGTTATTTAGCTTGCAGTCTTCCTCTTGCTGGATGTGAGTCCATTGTGATCCACCATTTTCACATAGCTGACCCTTAAGATGGAGGCTCAAATCTAAACCTTTCTTGCCCTCTGCCTTCACTTCTTCACAAATATCAAGCAAATCCTTGCACTCAAGTCTTTCAGCTATTTCCTTCATCCGCTGCAATTTTTCTGCTTCAATCTCTACCTCTGCAGTATAAACAAACTCCAGAAAGGAGGTGAACTCTTCTGTGTAAATGTCTTGTAGAGTCACTGTGCAATTCTTAGTGTCCAACATTTCATCATGCAGAAAAAGCCCCTTAAAATAATTGCTTGAAGCTGCCAAGACTGCTTTGTGAACCAGAAACTCCTCTTGAATTCCTAGATGTTCTGTGTGAACTGTCACATCACAGAGGTGACCAAACTGGTACAGAGAATGCAGTGCCTGTAAGAGGTTTGAAGCAGCAACCTTGGATTTCATTAGAATCTTCTTCTTCTCCATCCTGCCAGAAAAAATAGATTTTTGAATGTTCTCCCACTTCCATGAGTTATCTTTTCATTCATATATGATATCAATCACTTACATAAAAGGCTCAGTAGAGATCTAATGTGCTCTAATTTCAAATTTACAAACCATAGCAAAGACTTCTATTAAAGTAGCTGCCTTCAACAAACACCCTTGATTATTATCACAGATTTAGAGTTACACTTCAGGTTAATCCTTCAGAGTGAATATTCTGTAGCACACTGGTAACAGCAATGAAATGTATCACAATTGGCCCAGTTTAAAAATGAAAAGTGTTTAAATGAAGAGTGTTTTAACAGTAGAGATCACAACAATTTATAGTAAAAACAAGCATCTTTCACCATCCCTCTTGCACTGATAGAGGAACTGAAGCATGGTATATTGCTTCAAGTTGTTTCCAAGCTCGAGTTAGGAATAGAGTCTATGTTTTCACAGTCCCGCATTCAAGCTCTACTCACTGCACTAAGCTGTTCCTTGTGCCAGAACAGGCAGATAAATCTGATTCATTTTTATTTCTTTTCTTCCATGAAAACAMTCATACCTAGAGATTAATAATTTGTAAGCTTCTACTGTATTTGGTCACTTAAAGAAATATGGACAGTATACAAGGATAAAAGACATCTAGAAATAGCTAGAATTTATTGAGGAGGTAATAGTATTTTATTTGAAAAATATTTCAAAATTGTTTGGTCATTTTTAGTCAACAAATATAGGGCTCAAAAGGCTTCAGACTTCCAAAACCATTTTTTCTCAAACATTTTCAAAAGAAAAGTTTGCATTTTCAAATCAGTTCTTTCACGTGGGTGCTAATGATACAGAGAACAAACTAGAGACAATCAAAGAAGACTTCAGGGCCTTGGGCATGGTGGTCAAGGGTCTGGGAGCCCAGGTGGTCTTCTCATTGGTCCTGCTGATTAGGGGGRGGCATGGGAGGAGGAGGAAAGTTTTGCAAATCAATAACTGGCTACACGGCTGGTGTTGGCAACAGGGTTTTGGATTCTATGACATTGGAACATGGTTTGAAGACCAACAACTGGTGGGGGGAGATGGGATTCACCTCACCAAGCGGGGCACATTTGCCTTTGCCAAGAGGTTAGCCAGCCTAGTAAAGAGGGCTTTAAACTATGTAGGAGGGGGCAGGGAGGGTGTCATACAGACAGGGTAGACAACAAAACACACGTTGGGTTGGGGGGGCCTCCAATGGGTGCATGCAGCTGGGGAGGTACACATGGGACATGGCTATGGTACACCCTTCCCGGGAAAACTGCACCTCTTTGAAATGCCTGTACACCAATGCACGCAGCATGGGGAACAAACAGGAGGAGCTGGAGATCTGTGTGTGGTCATAGGGCCATGATCTCATTGCAGTCACAGAGATATGGTGGGATAGCTCACATGACTGGAATGCTGTCATGGATAGCTATGTGCTTTTTAGGAAAGACAGGCCAGGAAGGTGAGGTGGTGGAGTTGCTCTTTATGTGAGAGAGCAACTGGAATGCATCGAGGTCTGCCTAGGGGTGGAGGAGGAGGCAGTTGAGAGCTTATGGGTAAAGATCAAAGGGCAGGCCAACATGGGGGACACTGTTGTGGGTGTCTACTACAGGCCACCTGACCAGCAAGAGGGAGTTGGTGAGGCCTTCCACAGACAGCTGGAAGTAGCCTCACGGTCACAGGCCCTGGTTCTCATGGGAGACTTCAGCCACCCTGACATCTGCTGGAAGGACAAGACAGCAAGGTACAAACAGTCCAGGAGACTCCTGCAATGCACTGATGGTACCTTCTTGTCACAAATGGTGGAGGAGCCTATGAGGAAGGGTGTCCTGCTGGATCTTGTCCTTACCAACAAAGAGGGACTGGTTAGAGATGTGAAGGTTGGGGGCAGCCTTGGCTGCAGTGACCATGAGATGGTGGAGTTGAGGATCCTGCAGGAAAGAAGTAAGGCAATAAGCAGGACTGCAACCCTGGACTTCAGGGGAGCAGACTTTGGGCCCTTGAGAGACCTAATTGGTGAAATCTCATGGGTTAAGGCTCTAGAAGGAAGCGGGGTCCAGGAGAGCTGGCTAGTATTCAAGCATAACTTCCTCCAAGCTCAAGAGCRGTACATCCCTATGAGTAAGAAGTGCAGCAAAAACGGCAGGAGACCTGCCTGGGTGAGCAAGGAGCTCTTGGCCAAATTCAGACAGAAGAAGAAAATACACAGACTGTGGAAGAGGGGACAGGCTACTTGGGAGAATTATAGGAATGCAGTCAGAGCATGCAGAGATGCTGTGAGGAAGGCTAAGGCCATGTTGGAATTGAGCCTGGCAAAAGATGTTAAGGACAATAGGAAGGGCTTCTTCAAATACATCAGCAGCAAGAGGAAGACTAGGGAAAATGTGGGCCTRCTACTGAATGGGGCGGGGGCCCTGGTGACAAGGGATCCAGAGAAGGCAGAATTACTGACTGCTTTCTTTGCTTCAGTCTTCACTGCTAAGGGCAGTCCTCATGAATCCTGCAGCCTGGATGTGAGGGAGAAAGTCTGGAGAAGGGAAGACTTTCCTTTGGTTGAGGAGGATAGGATTAGAGACCTTCTGGGCAGGCTAGACATCCACAAATCCATGGGCCCAGATGGGATGCATCCACGGGTACTGAGGGAGCTGGCAGATGTTGTTGCCAGGCCACTCTCCATCACCTTTGAAAGGTCCTGGAGAGCTGGAGAGGTGCCTGAGGACTGGATGAAAGCCAGTGTCACTCCAGCCTTCAAGAAGGGCAAGAAGGAGGACCCAGGCAATTATAGGCCAGTCAGCCTCACCTCCATCCCTGGAAAGGTGGTGGAACAGCTCATTCTGGTTGTCATCTCCAGACATATGGAGGAAAAGAAGGTGATCAGGAGTAGCCAGCATGGATTCACCAGGGGAAATCCTGCTTAACCAATCTGATAGCATACTATGATAGAATGACTGGCTGGGTAGATGAGTGGAGAGCAGTGGATGTTGTGTCCCTTGACTTCAGCAAGGCCTTCGACACTGTCTCCCATAACAGCCTCCTAGATAAGCTCAGGAAGTGTGGGTTGGATGAGTAGACTGTGAGGTGGAYTGAGAACTGACTCAAAGGCAGAACTCAGAGGGTTGTCATCAGTGGCGTGGAGTCTAGTTGGCAGCCTGTGGCTAGTGGTGTCCCCCAGGGCTCAGGACTGGGTCCCATTCTGTTCAACTTATTCATCAATGACCTGGTTGAAGGGACATTGTGCCTCTTCAGCAAGTTTGCTGATGAGGAGCGGCTGATACAGCTGAGGGCTGTGCTGCCACTCAGAGAGACCTGGCCATGCTGGAGAGCCGGGCAGAGAGGACCCTCCTGAGGTTCAACAAGGGCAAGAGCAGAGTCCTGCACCTAGGGAGGAATAACGCTAGGCACCAGTACAAGGAGGGGGCTGACCTGCTGCAAAGCAGCTCTGCAGAAAAGGACCTGGCAGTGCTGGTGGATGACAAGCTGACCAGGAGCCAGAAATGTGCCCTTGTGGCCAAGGCGGTCAATGGTATCCTGGGGTGCATTGGGAAGTGTTGCCAGCAGGTCGAGGGAGGTGATCTTGCCCCACTACACAGCACTGGCGAGGCCTCATCTCGAGTACTGTGTCCAGTTCTGGGCTCCCCAGTACAAGAGACGTGGAGCTACTAGAGAGAGTCCAGCACAGGGCTACAAAGATGATCAGAGGGCTGGAGCACCTGCCCTATGAGGAACGGCTGCGAGAGCTGGGCCTCCTTAGCCTGGGGAAGAGAAGACTGAGGGAGGATCTTATCAATGTGTAYAAGTATCTGAAGGGAGGGTGTCAAGAGGACGGGGCCAAACTCTTTTCAGTTGTCCCCTGTGACAGGACAAGAAGCAATGGGCAGAAATTGAAGCACAGGAAGTTCTGCCTGAACGTGAGGGGGAATTTCCTCACTGTGAGAGTGATGGAGCACTGGCACAGGTTGCCCAGAAAGATTGTGGAGTCTCCTTCTCTGGAGATATTCATGGCCTGCCTGGATGCAACCCTGTCTACCATGCTCTAGGTGACCCTGCTGAGCAGGAGTGTTGGACTAGATGATCTCCAGAGGTCCCTTCCAACCTTACTGAGTCTATGATTCTAAGTATTATTCCAAGAAAACAGATGCTTGAGAGCTCTGAGGCTTTCCCCTCTCAACCCATATATGACACCCATACTTCTGGAACAAGAAGCCTCATTTACCCTTGCCTATAAAGCACAATAACAATGCTATGAGCCTTCCTGAGGAATTTAGGTATTTCCATAATAGCAGATGCTTATTAAAGTCCATTATTATTATTCAGCAGCAAATGGTAATTTTAGTATACTTCCACTCTTAAGATTTTTATTAATGAAGAATTACAAGTATGCTTCTACTACATAACTAAGCTGAGAGAAATGATAAAATCAGGGCTTTCGCCTCTTCAAGGCAGAATATTTTATATAAATCCAGTCAATGCATGACACATCTCAAAATAGAAACATTGAACTAGTCACTGTTCGTGGGATTCACTTTACTGAGCTGAAGAGGTCTAAGCTGCAGCCTCAAAAGGATGGCAACAAGGAAATGGTGAAAGCTCAGACTCCAAATACCATTGTCATGGAAAATATCTGTAGGAGTCAGAGACACATAGCACTTTTCTTGGGGGGATTTTTTTTTCTTTGTGAGAGTAGATAGAGCTGTGCACCTGAACTAGTCATCTTGATTCCCTTTAGCTAATGTGAAGAAACTGGCTCCTCTAAGGTGAATCACTGCCTCCCAGTGGGGGTCCACAGTGAAACCACATGGCAGGTTCTGCTTTACTCACTGTGCTGTTCAGAGAGATTCTAGACATCTCCACTGCAACGGCCAACCAATCACTGCTAGCTGTTTTAAAAACCCAAGTTCCTTTGAACCTAAGTTCAAAGCAGCTGTCTTAAATCATTCCATAGTCACCCAGGATGGGATTCAGTTTCCAGAATATTTATCATTTACAATGTAAATGACTCATCTCCGAGCTCATCGCTACTGGTTCCTGTCACAGTGAATGGGCAAAAATGAGCAGTTTATCTGATGTATTTTATGTATTAACTGTAGAATGACAGAAATTATGCTTGCACACCTTTGACTAAACTGCTGTTCTATATGAAGTCAGGCTGCAAGGACTAGGTCACATGTAAACTGTCTACATTTAATCAGATAATCCCACCCTACCCTGCTAAGGACATGATTGAAGCATACACAGCTAGGGGCTTTATTTGTTTGCTTACTGAAGCTCAAAACTGTTTTTACTCCAATGAGTTGAACAGATGTATTCCTGATTAATACTCRAAAAACAGGCAGTAGAACTAGACGCCTTGGGGATATGCAGCTGGACTTGGAATTGACTTTAGCAGCAACACAGACAACATTGAGCACTTTAGAAGATCCCTTCCTTAAAAACAAAACCTCAGCAAGCTAGGAAATAACACATCCATCATAAGAATAACAGATATTTGAAATATTATTCTGTTCCTCACTACTGCAAAAGCTATTTTAGTAAACCTGGGTCTCTGCTTTCCTGGGACAGGATGCAGGGTTTTGGTGCATTGTTTGGTTAAAAATGCACAAGGAGAGATTATCTGAGAGGTGCCACACTCTCCCCACACAATCAGCTGTCTCTAACTTAAAATAACACTGGCAAAATATGGCATGGGCTAGTCCAGTGAAATGGTGAAACACAAATATGCTTTCTTGCTGCAGTTAGTAAAGGTAAGTCAACAGTGTATTTGCATAACCCAGGTATATCAGATAAAGCAATTAACTGTTTGGCATAGTGTGGTCTCAGTGATCCAGCTGTGTTGCTGCAGCATGTTATACTGTATCTATGTAACAACTTCACATTGCCATTACATCCTCCAGATGCAGCGCCCACAGAACAAGGGCTTAATGGAGAGTAGCAATTGCTAAGGCACAATTTCAAGGTTGAGTGCTCACTGAAAACCCTTTTCTCTAGCTTTAGGAAACATTCATCCTTTACAGATTTAGATGTAGACCAGCTCGAGGGAGCACTGTTCTCCGTACCAAAGATCTCACCCTTAAGGGAGCTTGAAACCCAGCGCTGCAGGGAGCTAAACTAGAGGCTGTGCACACATGTGCTCTCTGGGGCTCCAAAAAAGGTGCATGTGAGGGACTTTCATTTCATTAGCAAATGTACAGGGAACCTACATGAATTCAAACAGTGAGGCCCCAATTGTCCTTTGCCTTAAAGCCTGTGTAGTTATTGAGTTATTTCCATGCAAAAGGAGTGTAAAAATGTACAACAGTAAGCTCATACTATATTACATCTTTACTGCATGTTTTATAGGATAAAGTACAGAATTAAATTTTAGGTTATTTCTCTTAGACTTGACATATGCCAGCAGGAATGAAAGTGGCTACTAGAAAAATTTGTATTCTGATAATTCAGTCAATAAAAATCTGGAATACCTGCAGTTACTTCCTTGGTATCCTGATATACACCAACTGTGAAGGAATCAGAATTTGCTTGTAGACCAAGATCTACATATAGACAAAAATGCACTTTTCACAGCAACTCTTCTAGTCATCTGATTTTCATCCTCTTGCTTCATCCTCTATTATCTCAAATCCTTTCCCGCACAAGTTGGAAATCATGTGTCAGGCTCTGAGAGCTTACTTTCTAATCCATATAATCACTTTCATTTGAGGGAGAGACTATGAATTCTGTGACCCAATCTGTACTGTATGGCCCTTCAACATCTCCCTCCCCATCCAGTGGGCTTAATGCCATTCACACAAAAACCTCCAGGGAGTATTTGGTAGCATTGAACTAGTCTAACTGCAGACAATGATGCATCAGTTTTTAATATGTCTATGTGCAACGAATAGCATTTTAAAATCTAACAACAAAGCGACAGAACTATTTATCATCTACAGTGGTAGCTAGCATGATTTGGTATCATCACCTAGTCCTAAACAGAATAACTCTGAATAGTTCCATTGTATATGAGCAATATAACACAATGCCTGCATTTTGGTAGTCTTCTACAGTGTTTATTTTTTGGTCTCTCTGGAGCTTCAGGCACATATGATTTCACAACCTTTAGTCCACTATGGTATACTGAAGCCTGGGAGAACTTAGTGAACTCTTGCAGCCTGTGTGTTATCATCTGAAACTTTACTTCCCTACAGTAACACATTCACTCCTCATGCTAGATAAATAAAAAACTCTATCCCAAGTCACATAATTTTAGCCTTGTGTCTCTCATGGCTAATGTACCCTTCTCTATAATGAATCCAGCGCATGTAAAAAAATAAATCCCATTCACTTCAAATTCCTGACTAGGAGACAACTCAGCCAACAAGTGTTATCCTAATGGCAAAACTTGGTCCACTTATACCAGATGTTACTTTTCCACCACATTTAATTTCCACACAGGCTAAGTAAGTATTTGTTACAAATGAGCATACAAAGCTATTCCATTGCAAAATCAAGTCCAGATGTAGCCACAATCTATACCAGTGATTCATGGCTACATTTGTGAATGCGCAAAAAATTAGAAGCAATGACTAAGAGCTGTAGATTTCTTCACTGCTGTTCCTCTTATTGGGAGTTTGACCTTTGAATGGGGAACCTATTCACCATTTATTACTTTATCACGCAAAACTCATAGAGAAGAGGGAGAAGATAATGACCATAGGAAAGCCCTTTATTGTATATGTATATAGGGAGGAAATATAGAGAAATGACAGTAGAAGACATAAGGAGAAGAAAATGTTGAAAGAAAGGAGGACTGATAAAGTAAGGGAGCATGACAAAAACAGCTATAATCCTAAGGATGAACTCACATATTCCCATCCAGCAATGGATGAACAACACTTCAGTAATAAATGCAATACACAATTTAGTGACCACATTAGGAACAGATTGTGTTGTCTGTATTCACCTATCACTAACAACAGAGAGAATGTCATTAAAAATTGGGAGAAGGGAATCCTCAATATATATACCTACTCTATATACCATAATTAGAAAGAAAATTTGTTCCCCCAAAGCTGGTACTCCTGATCTAGCATAGTATTTTAAATGTCTGTTATTTAGCACATGTTTATAACAGTTTTGTAATCAAGGGAGGCACACTAGGCCAAAACAATCAGCTATAGCAGCTTGCAAATACTTAAGGCTCTGTTTAAGCTCAGCTTACTGTACTTGATCCTCACAGTATTACATCAGACTATACTTTCATTTCTCATCTGAATTACAAGTTTGACATTATATTACAAACATTCCAAAGCACATATAAACTGTGTAAGACGACAAATTTGTCATCAACTTACAGTACCATTAAGTCAATACAATATACAATACTGAGTGACTAAGTTTGAACAGCAAGCTTAAAAGAGTTTTGAGAATACTCTTCCTGTTACAAGCTACTGCAGAAAGCATCACAAAGAATAATCATCTTTTAATCTGAAGGACATTAGTAATTCATAACTTGTGACATTCCAAATAACGTTTTAAAAACTGCATTTAAAGTTTTAAAACTGTATACATCCCTTGGTTTTAAGATTTTCTAATGACCCCATTAGCAGTGTACATGACATGTTCATAGGAAGCGGGTGTGATTTCCACAAGACAAAGTGTCTGTAAATTTGAGCTATGTAGAAACTTAAATACTTGTACTTAACTCAGGGCTCGATCCAGAATACTCTTCCCTATGAGATCCTGTGGTAAATCTCACCCAAATCTGTGGGACAGCTTGAGACCTCAATCTTCCTACTTGATTGGTACAGAACCTCCTTAYCCCATATTCCTCACTGCTGGTAAGTTCAAAGATGTTTACTCAGAAAAAAGGAAACAAAATGTTATTATAGATAAAAACACTTCAGAAAAGTAAGTAAAAGAATAAGATAATACGTGTTGAAATATCCCACAGAAGCTAGAAATTGTGGGGAGTCTGTAAAAATAGCATTACCTAAATTCTATCAGACCAGGATTGTTCATTTCCCAATTCTCATAAATGTACAATAAATAACACAATCACATTATATATTCTTGAGAACAAATGACAATCTTTTCAATAAATGCACAAAGCATTTTTATTTTGCACCTTGCTTTGGCTGGAATTTTTGCAAACTGATGTAAGCTCTATCTGTTGCTTATCATTTACACTGCAGAAGCATACAGGGGATAGCAGTTCACAGTTTGCGTGTGTCAGATGTTATAAAAGGAAACAGTGAATTGACCACTTTGTTCCAAGGACTAAGCAGCATCTTCAAAACGCTTTCAACTCAAAATCTGACAACTATTTCTGATCAGTGAACACCCTCTGTGGGGAGACATAACAGATGCTACAGCATACTTGCAGGCTGCAGAACAAAATGCAGATCTAGAGGTTAATACTGTGGGTATATGCAGAATATAAATTTTACTCAGGAGCAGATGAAACAAGGTACAGGATAAGTTCGTATCTCCAATGGATTAGAAAAGTTGTTTCCTTCCTTGCTCTTTACACTTCATTATAACTTAATGACAAGAAAAGATGCTCAAAGAATTCCAATCCAGAGCAACTGGAATAAGGATGACCAATGTTGCAATAAATCATTTATTTATTGAACCAAACTGAAGGAGATGTTTTATTTTAAGAAGAATTACAGGTCAATCTTGGCTTGAAATAACAACTAATAATAAAATAGGAAAAATAATGACAACATCACTGTTAGTATAAGGCTTAATTCTGTTCCTCCATCTCCAAACACAAGGCACCCTAGACTGCATAATCTCATCTTTGGCTCTCAACTTCATCCACAAACCAAGCATTCCCACAGTTGCATCCTGTCTCTTTTGCCCTCCATCATTATAGCCAACCCAATCTCATAATGATCAGCACTTCTCCTGCTTGCTGTTCTTCAAATATATCAACCTAACCTGGCAGTCTGGTGTAACTAGTTCCTTAGTGGTGACTCAGGATGATTATGAAGGCAGGAAAAGGGCAATGCAGCAAGACAATTGCTCTCTGGTGCTCCACACTCTCCACACTCTCTCTTGGTATTTTCTCACAGCCTTGGAACAGTTCCCTGAGCAGCTCCAGGTGGAGTTCCTGCTGTGGAAAAGATCACTAATCATTGTGGATCATCTTGAAGAAGTTATTGCTCATGAAACCAGCAGTCAAGAAAGAATTGATTATGTGTTAACAACCTTAATAAATATATTCTGCTATACCCTGAAGCTCCTTCTGAAACAAGGCAGCAAGTTGCCAGACTCTGAGGTAATTTCTCCCCAGTGGCCAGTTTTAAGTACAGTATTTTTTCCAAATGTTGTGTTTTATGGCTTTGTAAGTTCTTTCAACTCTTTTTTTTGCCTCAACATTTAAGAGAATTCTCATGTAAAGAGGACTTACAGAAAACATAATTAGTCTAACAAAACCACTACAAAATGCAAAGCATACTTCAATTCAATTATAGTACTTAAAATAAGACTTTTGGAATATGTCCAGCTCTTTTCAGAAGTAAAGCCTAATACAAGTTTCCAAGCTCCAAGAAATTATTCATATTTATGCTGTGTTATAGCACAGTTCTTTTATGACACAAGGAAACAGATAATAGCAAGTCTGTTATTAAAGATAATCGACACAGTGAATGAAAACAGGAAAACTAGGTTTATAAAAACGATAGTAAATAGTAAAACAGATTTTTTTCCTTAGACATTAGCTATTCATATTTACTTTCAAATTTCTACAGGCAGAACCCTTTTGAAATGGAAGCACTTAAAGTGCAGTGGTTTACACACAAAGTATTTGGGAAAACAAACAAACAAAAGACCAGAGAACAGAACTYTTCAGAAGTATGCAATTCAATTTATTTCACATACATATGTCCTGCTTTTTGCAAAGTACACATAATCTAGTTGCCTGATCTCCCCTAAGCCTTAGATCTTAAGTTTCTCTTCAGAGAAGAAGATAGACTTCTTCCTTAACATGCCTCATTTTTCCAGCTAGTGTTCTTCTAAACTCATAAATGCTGCATGTATATGTGCAACAAAGGGCCCTGGCAAGAGTCAAAATGACAACATTGGAAATATTTGTAGTGTTAGGAAAAAACAAACAAACATACTAAAACAAATCAGTGTATCCTTTGCAGAAATCATCCAAACACCTCATTGAGTTGCTGGTGTGGCATAATGGGATGAAAATGTTCCTTTTAATCCCTGGGCTGCAACTTTGCAAAGACCAACATGGATAGCTCGTATCAACAGTGTAAACCCTCAAATTCTAAATGATAAAAAAACACTGAAAAGATGGCATTATACAGTCAAAGCTGCACTACAGTAGATAAAATATTTGAGAACACACAAACTTGCATGAACAGAGTGCAATAAGACTCACTGTCCTAAAATTCTAAGACTTAGTTTCAGTTCTCAAACTGTCCAGAGACTGTGATTTTTTTTCTTGATTTTTGCTTCAGTTATTTTTCCGTGAAATCAAGTTACATTTCCCTGTCCTGCAAAGATACTGTGATGATAAAATATATTAATGACTGTGAGATACTAAGCTACCACGACGGCAAAAGAGGGCATAAAATAACAGCTGGAGTTATCCAGATGTATTTATCATCTGGAAAATTGACTTCATTCACATGAAGTCCCACACAATTCAGGTAAGTAAGTAAGTTAGGTGTCCGTACATCAGAACTCCTAGTGAATAGTAAAAATAACAACTGCACTTCTCCTGCCACAGCTTCTGGCCTATTTGTGTACTGCTATGCATTAGGGTCATGTAATGAAAAAATATTTTCTATACAAAAATTTAAAATTCTATCTTGCTAAAAACACAAAGCAAAACAAAAAAAAAAAAGTACACTACACTAGAGATACAACTGGAAATGCTTGAAATGGATTTGAAATGGTCTTCCCAAGAGAAAAATCATAGCTAATGGTGTGGTAGATAACTAAGCCTTAAAGACAATTGTGAGAAACAGCTAGGCCTTGAGGCCCCTCAGCCAGACTCAACCAGACTATAATCATAGAGACAGCGACAAGACGACTGCACAGTTAAAGCAAAACGGACTTAATTGACCTGAATTGTATCACCAAGAGGCACAAGCAACAAGTAGAGCCAAGTCAAGAGTTTTATGGAAGTTCTGGGGAAGAAAGTACAACCACGGGTCAGCCTAGTACTCCTGGTATGACATCTACTTGGTGCTAGAGACCCCTGCAACCCCCCAGAACAGCCCCTCATGGACTCAATGCACATGTGTAATAATATGTAAACATACAAGCAAATTCCTGGAAAAGTAATGAATACTCAAATTAATTGTAATGAATATGTATGAGCTAAATGAGTCACAGTGTCGAGGAGTGTATGAGGTGGAAGGATCCCCTATATTCCCAGTGCCTATTAAAGGAATGCCTGATTCTTAATGCTACATTYGTGCTATGGAGTTTTATTTTCCGATTTTTGGTAACAATGGCATTTTTTTTAGACAGAACAGCATTAATACTCACATTTCAAGGCCACTCTTTTAATACTCGCAAACAAGGATACCGGACCCAGGTTATTCCACGAATCACTAACAAAGCACAACAGAGTTTGTATGAAGGAGACTTGCTCCTCAGTTTATACTATTTACTTCTGTGCAATCGTTGTAACTTTACATGCACGCCCACCACTTGCAACCCGCAAGGGCCCACCTTACACCCCGAAAGAGGAAACAGCCGCAGCAACCAAAGGTGAAAAGATAAAATGCCGTGGGCCTCAACAGCCACAGCCACCCCCTGCCCCTGCCCCTTCAACGGCGGCCGCCGCCGCCAGCCCCAACGGCCGCCGCGGCCCCGCCCCTGCCTTACCCTGCCGGGCGGAGCGCCCGGCCCCCGCGCGAACCGCCACCGCCCACTCCCGGCCGGGCGCCGCGGRCAGCCGGCGATGGGTGAACCCCCCGCCTGGAGCTCTCGCCGCGCAACGCCGCAGCACAGCTCGAGGCAGCCGGGCCGCCCACCTACCTTTCGCGCGTCGGCCGCTCCGACGAGCTGCCCGAAAGCAACATGGCCGCCCCGGCCTCGCCGCCTAGCTCATTGCCACGCCTCTCTGGACGCCATCTTGAGTGAGGGGAGTCACTAAGGCGGTAGCCATCTTGGATGCGGTCCTCGCCTGTCTCCAAGGTTCCCGTGCGGCCGCMCTTGTGTCTCAGCAGCGTGTCCCAAACGTCTGGCGGCAGCTTTCAGCCTGGAGGCGCTTGTGCTGGGGTCCCCACGTTGCCCATCTGCAGGGCAGCCCCCAAGCGGTGCYCTGCAAGGGGTGAAGGCTGAGGCATCTTCCTGGTGGGGAGCTGCCCCGCATTGCTGTCCCTGTAGCTCTCTGCCAGGGTGCCTTCTCTGGATGAAATGTCCCAGGCAATGTGTCCTGCTGATCCCATCCTTGCTGCAGGCAGCACTGGGCAGCCAGGTCTCTCCTTCCCCTTGCCTAGCACCAGCCCTGGAGTCATCCCCAATGCTGGCTCTGGAGCCTTCCCCAAAACCAGCTCCGTGACCTTCCCCAAAGCCAGCTCCAACTGTGAGGCCTCCAGCTGGCAGCCTTTGCCTCAAGGGGTAGGGGAGCTGTTGGTAGGGAGAGAGATTCCTTGTCCCTGGAGAAAGAAAAATGCCGCAGCCCTCATTTATCCCCTCTGTCTTCAGATGAGTGTGTGATGGCCCCTTGCCTAAACTGACTTTTTGGTATATTTTCATGATCATTTAAATTTAAATTAGTCATTTAAATTAGGCTACATCCTTCACAAAAACATACCTGTAAACAGGGTTTCACTGAGGACCCCAAGCAGTAGTCCTCAGCAGCTTGTTTTCACAGAATATGTGTACATACCTTTATGTTTGTTTTCATACAGGTTTTCAAACACTTTCTGATCCATAAGAAGATACACTACTCAGCCCTGAAGAGGATAATCATCTCTTGAAGAGATCTTCTGCCAGTATTTGAATAATGTGAAACCTGCAGGCTAGGGAATACAGCCAAACAATATAAACTTGAAAAACACAGAGAGCATTATAAAACTAACCCATGAAGTAAATTGTCTTTTTTTTTCTGTTTTAATCAATATTTATTGCATGAAAAAAAATTACACGTGAAATAAAAAATCCCTGTCTCAAGTTCTTTTCGAATAAATGTCAAGTTACTTACCAAGTGAAAATATGCAGAGCAAGGGAGCAAGCAAGCTGTTTAGAGTAAGAAGAGGTAGTAGCCCACACTTTTCCTCCATACACTGTGGAGCACCATCACTGTTTATAGTACATTTACTCTAGTTGCTACAGAGAATGGAAATGACGGCTCTGAGGGCCTAGAAGCTGGCCCCCAAAAGCCATTATCTGTCAAGCTTCAGCCATGATCTCTTTCCATTCAATAAGCTGTGCACATTAGCACTTTTCTCACTGCTCAGAGAGGATCTGTCTGACAGGAAAGAGCCTGTACATCTGCTTTAACATACAACTATGTTATCAGCTCAACCAGAATGTTCCTGCCACTCAGCAACTCCTCAAAGTGCCACATTATTATTTCTGATGATCAGCCTGTTTTCAGTACAAGGTTGCTCAGCAGGATCTCAGAGTCTCTAGGAATTGTGGCCATCACTCAGAATTTTAATTCTGAGTAACTCTTGAGAACAGGAATGTGACTGGAAATACTCCATTTTTTCGGAGGAAAGCAGAAATGATTAGATGGGGGTGATTAACTAGAGCTGGGAATTATGGGTTTAAGTTCCTCTCTAACCCTAAAGACGTGCCGGGAAGAGCAAGGAGCTGTAATGTAGTTAGACAAGTCATGCTTATGTAGATGTGGAACAAAATTAAAACAGAGGTTGGCTGAATCTGCAATGACTTTTCTGAGGAAGCCTTTTCTACAGACTGAGAGCAACATGTGTGATGGCTGTAACACTTAATCTAGTGGGTATCTCAACAGACAGGTGCAGTATACTTTCTGTTCCACTATACACTCTCTATTCCATGGTGTTGCCATATTGGCATGTGCGTCATCTGCACTTAGTGCAAGACAGAAATAATTTGATAGAACATTAAAAAGTTCTGGTGGGAATGGAGCCTGTTATCCTCAAGAGCTGCCCCTGAGTGCTAGCTTACTGTCAGTAAACCAAAATTGGAAACTTGTGATTAATCATCATTCACATTATCTATAAATAGATGAAGACAGTAGGTTAAGGTCAATCTTACTGAAAAATGATGTTAATAACCTAAGAAGAACTTTATCTGTCTCACAGAACCAATGATGTGCACGGAGTCCAAGGTCAAAGCCTGCACAGTAAGGAGCTGCATGTACATCTGCAGTCCTCAACAGCATTTTGGCATCTGTAAAGACAGTCCTGATTTAAGTGTTCTCTTAATTCCGTAGCTACTGGATCAAGAAATGTTTCAGCAACATTGTCACAGAGCTCAGGAACAGGAATGCCCACAGCTCAGCCAAATACTTTGCCATCCATCAGCAGAAATAGACAGCTTCTGATGCAGATTAACTTTCCATGCTCATTCATTCCAAGCCCTACGAATATTTCTGCAGGTTTAGGGAGAAAAAAAATGATGATGGGAAGGGGGATAGATGGGTAGATCTCTTGCTCTCCAGTTTCAACTCAAATGTAACATACTCCAGCTGCATCCCAAGACTGACCCTACTGAATTCCTCAAAATTCCAGATGAGAGTCATTTTTCCCCCTATTAACTTACATACATATATGGAAGGCCTCCTGCTATGCTTTTAAAATATTTGAGCTCAAGAAACTACAAGATTTCCCCACAAGCAGAGCTCTGCGATCAAGAATATCACAGAGTATTAGGCAGTTCCTACTCTTACATAGTATATAGACCAGCCAGTAGATCCCTTTTTTCAAAGAGGGTCTGCCCAAGGCAGAAGTGGGATTATGAATGCCAGAGCTTGCTTACTGGCTGTTTTGTAGGGAAACTAGCAATACATCATTTTCTCTTGTTTCCTCATGTGAGAAAGATCGTCAGATGGCCCTGTACCATCCTGTTCAGAGAAGACAACAGATGGATGATTCCWTTTTCTGGGGATAGGCCGTAGGAAAATGAGGAAATACTGTACTGTAAAATACTTCGTTACCCTTACAGGTAACTGGGCAGTKTTTTTGTGAAAGTTGCATGAAAGGGGCTGAGTATATTTTTCCTCTGAGAAAAAAAAGCCAGCTTTATCGAAGTCTTCCACAGGATCAGGCTGCAGAACCCTAGTTGTGAAAACTGATTCAAGCTGGTTGACAATTTGTAATTCATTCTTACTTGCTCCATTGCTGTCTTTCTCTGCCTACCGGCTGAACCACAGCAAACTTAAGAATATCAGTGGGCACTTTTTTTTTCCCCTGTGATCAATATATATCTTCATTAGCAAGGCTGATTGAAAAAATCTATGAATTGATATAGCTTTTGCCTGTTTCCACAAAATGAAAAAAATACAATAAAGTCAAAACAATGTTTTCTCATTTGCAAAAAGTGTTTCGGTGTTTTTGCTCAAAACACATTAAGAACATTGCATTTTCCATTTTCTTCTATTTTCTTCTATTCTTCGATTTTCTTCTATTAAACAGTTCTTTAAACTGTTTAAAAATCCCAGGCAAACCACAACAAACTCAAAATCAATACCTAAGCAAATTATTTTATTTTATTTATTTATATATGTATTTTTTTTTTTGGAGTGGCACATGAAAAGACAATGATTTGTGTGGTGCTGTTCAGGAGATGGCTGCCATGTCTGTGCAAAACAAAAAGGATTTATTTCGCTCAGGGAGAGCTGCTATAGCATTTGAAACAAAATATCTGGATACAGTTTCTGCTGTGGACAATATGCCCAGCTTCCAGGACTCACACATGCAAGTACTTGTCTGTATATATATGTATATATCTGCTGCTGGTTGTCGTGATCTCTGGGCATTCAACTTTGGATTTTCTTTGCCACTAGTAACTTCAGGGACTAAAAATTTCTCTTTCTAGAAAATGGGCCGCCTCTTTATGTCTAGGAGTCAAACTCTGACAATGTCTGAGCCTTGCTCATCATGAGGTCCTCTTCAAGTATTCATGACCTATAGACTCCTAAGAGCTGAAGGTGTGTATAAACAAACCAGACAAGCAGGTTATTCCCTGACTTTGTATCTTTTCGCCTTCTGAACTGCAGCAAAGCAGTGATTCATGATGGCCATTATTATCACAGTGATCTGTATATCAGTAGGCAATGAGAAACAAAATCCACATCTTCCCCACTTTCACCTTTGTCAAGGAGAGCTGGGAGGTTTTAAGAGCACTATATTGCTCTAAATTATTTCAGGTGACTTCTCTTACTAACTTTCAAAATGTTTTGTGGTTCCACAACAGAAGGCTGCTTACAACTGATGATCAACAGTCAGATACTCCTCTCCTGAGGTCTACCCTGTGGACTATGTGCTGCAGAAGACATTGAACAAGTTGCAGGCTGGGCTTTAGAGAAGGCTAGGACAGTGTCTTTGTTAAGTGGCTCTGGGCTCTAATGATTTCTGATTTCACTCAGATAAGGTATACACTCACTTGAAATGAAAAAGATAATGCCCACTGTAGAAGACTTACTGGAAGAGAATTACTTGCTCGGTCCTAGTGTGACCGTTATTCTCACTCACACATCTGATTCAGTAGGATGGATTTGATCCTTGAAAAATTCATCACTGTGGGAGAGCAAAGGCCAAGACATTATCGAGTGACAGAGCACTGGAACAGGTTGCCCAAAGAGGTTATAGAGTCTCCTTCTCTGGAGATATTCAAAACCTGCCTGGATATGATTCTGTCAAATGTGCTCTGGGTGACCTTGCTTGAGCAARGGGGGTTGGACTAGATGATCTCCAGAGGTCCCTTCCAACCTCAATCATTCTGTGATTCTGTGATTCTGTGATCTGTATGTTAAACGAGGACAACTCTTCAAGCTTGAATATCATTGGGTACCAGTGAACATACAGACATTCCTTGTCCTTACTGTTACACAGCACAGGACCATCCTGGGATGCAGGGGTGTTCTGGCCTTTAAATCTTTAACCATTGGAGCATAGGGACATACCAGGCACTAGTGTGGGCTGAGATCACAATCTTGGCTCAAAGAACCCAGGCATATATTCACAGAGCATGGGTATATAAGAGTCCAGTTTCTTCTAAAAGAGGAGCCTCACTCAGGAAAACACTTACCTGAGTTTTTGCCCTACAGTCAGTAGACTGACAAGCTCTCCTTTTGGACTGCTCAGTCCACCTAAGATCTACATTTCCTTTGGAAAGTGATTAGAGAGAGTTTACAGTGATTAGAGTTTAAGGTGACCAAGCACCTTAATATTTAGGAATACCTAAATGTTGGTGGAATTCCAATCTAAATCTGGGCTAAAGAGGATTACAAACATGAGCATTACATCTCAAAGAACTGCTGTTCCTGCAAAATAAGTCCCATGAAACAAAATCAGTAACCCAGCATTATCATCTGGACAAGCGCTCACATTACATGCTGTCATTTATCATATGAAGTGGATCTGACAAGTCACTCTGTGGGCTGCTAAGTACATGAGAAATCCYCCCTTGAAAGCATTTATATTTAAATGCAGGTTTAATCTTTTTTAACTTCTGGCTTATAAAACATTTTGGGTGATAGTTGTAATTCCTCAACATAAAGTAAAAGAAATTTCTCAATTAAAACAAAAGCAAACAAAAAAGAAGAGACAGATATAATCTAAAGTTATACTGTTTACCCTTCCTCTCTGTACTTTAATTAAACAAGTTTGAACCTGGATCCTATAATTATCAGGTTACTTGCCATATACATAAAATAAATATTCTTACAGTTACATGAAAATGAAGCTTCTGTAGGAAAGGTAGTATAAAAATAGTTAAAATAAAAATAGTTAGTGCAGATTCAATTTGTTTAGACTTGTATAGACCAAGAGCCAAATCTAGCCTGATGGATAGTTCCCACTGAGGAGTGCCAGCTTCCACCATGAATTTGCTTCTCAACACTGATTATTTGGTTTGTATTTGGAGAATGTTTCTATTATCAAGACACAGCTCTAGGAGTGGAAAGAGTGAACAGTAATACGAGTGATTCATGCTAAAATGTCAGGATAATATTCCTATATATTATCACAAGGTAATGGTGTTTGCTTTTACTTTATCTGAAACTTATTCTACTCAGTTTTCACCCAGAGGAGTTGGGAGAGAAGATAAAGTGCAGACTTCTATTGAGTTTAGTCTTGCTTTCACAAAGATTGAATGAATTGYTACAAAAACTTGGCAACACTGTTACAGTGGATTGTATTGTGTGTCAGTCTTTGTGGCTCTGCTTACAAGGTGTTCTCTGTTACTGTCCTTTCACATGTCAGTGCTGGCTCACATGAAATATAGTAGCATTGCTTTGGTCATTGGACTCCCCAAAGGAACAAGGAAGTCTGGATTCAATATTACCCTCTGCCATGAATGGAATTCTCAGGCCAGAGGAACTGAACTTGATTTTCCAAATGTCCTGAGTGCTCAGCTACATTTCAAGGATTACTCATGAATTTTTCCACATAACTTCTTGGAATTGAAGATCAAGCTGTCTCGCTCCTCACTGCTCAGTGCCCTGATTACTTAGGGGAAAGAGGGAAGGCAGGATGTTTTCTTCTCTCTCTCATGCCCTGATTACTTAGGGGAGAGAGGGAAGGCAGGATGTTTTCTTCTCTCTCTCTTTTTGGCTTGGTGAATCATGAATTGTTTTCTGCTCAGTTTCAACAGGAGATGAAATAGTTGGGAGGTGGGGAAAAGATATCTAAATCCTCTCAGACTGAGGAATGAGACACTAAACCGAAGCATCTTGTGCTTGAGATGAGTGATTTAGATGGAGGACTATTGTTGTAAGGCAGAACACAACAACTTGTTTTGTCCTTTAAAACCTATTTGCTTTAAAAGCCAAAAAACTACCTGCAAAGTCCAGGAGAGACTTCCAGCCTAAGAATGCAGATTTTATCTAAGTACTTCCTTCACCCTGGAATGAAAAAATGCCTAGACTTTGATCTCAGTACCTAAGATCAGGAAAGGGGTAGAATTTGAGAATCAGTTCTATCATGGCCATTTCTGCCAGCTGGGTTACATGGTTCTGTATTCAGCTGTGAATACAGGTTCTGCTTCTGGGGCAGACATCAAACTGCTAGATACTTACACTTCCTCAAGACCACCCGGTATATCTGTAGCAAAACAAGGAATAGAAATATAATCTCCCAAGTCAGCTAATTGCTGGGTTGCCTCTTCCTCTCGGAAGCACATGGAGTAACTCTCCATACACAAACTTAAGCACAAGGAGGAAGCAGGGCTCCTGAATCTGACAGAAAGAAGAGATTCTGGACTGGCCACAGGAAGTGATTTGTAAGATCCTTCATGCTTGGCGAGACCCAGCACTTGCATGAAAATCCTTCAAAGTATATCTGTTCTCAAAACTCTTCCCAGTCTGGTTGCAAATGAGTGAAGCTGGGATACATTTCTAGCAAACTCRGCCCTGATAATGTAGAATAAAACCTCTTCATCTATTGGATGGCAGTCTTTTCCATGTGGGTCCTTTAGAGGATGCTGTAGACTTTAGAAAGAGCTCTTAGCTCAGCCTTGCCTGGACTGCAGCTTTGCTCATCATTTTCAGGATCTAGAAGCCTGTGATGGTTTGCTCATGGACATATAATTTCAGCATCCTTACATGCAAAATTTAAATACACAAGAGATGAAAGATCTAGAGCAGAGGCAATTAGAAACTCACCTTGATGCTGGGGAATGTTCTTCCCCTTCAGTGTTTTGCTCAGGCTTACTGCCAACTCCCAGTGACCTTTCCCCTGTGATTCATGGACTTCGTCTCTACCGCAACTTGGCAACACTCAGGTGTGCTGTTAGCTTTGTCAAATTCCCAGGAAGGCAGGAGGTGCCTGCCAAATTCCTAGTGTAGAGAAAGGGAATGGAGAAGAGTGGAGCAGATCTATTAAGAGTATCCTTGAATGGCAACTTTGCACCAGGAAAGCAGTCAGAGTTAGTGCTGGGCTGCCCTTGGGGAAGAAAGGCAAAGGAAAACAATGAATTAAATGGTTAAGGAGCCAGAAGTGAAAATATAGTGGAAAAAAAGAGAAAAATGTTCCTCTGAACAGTTCCCTTGGTGGACAAATTCATCACCAGTGCTGTTAACTGAGAGGCCAAGTGTTACATCAAGGAGGAATCTGACCTTGAGGCTGTGTGCAGAGCCTTTGAGGAGGAGGGGTCTTCAAAACGTATTTTTCCCAAGTTTGGAGTGGATGGAACTGAAGAGTTCGAAAGCTTTCCTGAATAAGAGCCAAGCCACCACCCAGCAAACCTTACTGCTGTCCCCAAAACAGAGACAGAGCTTTCAATGCAGACTAAAAATGCAAGTTCCAGGCAAAATCCTAATGAGAAACAAACAGCAGACTCTTGGTCTGTAGGTCAATGGTACATACTGGTTAGCCTCTAATGCAATTCTACATAATACATTTTGGCATGTGATTTTGCTACAGATCAGAAATACCATACACACTCCCTCTTAAACTGCTTATATGTTTGTCTCAAGAAGCAAGAGTTTTATATATTCTGGCAAAAAATTCCAAGCTCTTGCTGTCACTTGATAAATACATGAATTGATAGAAGTTCCCTTCCAATTTTCCTTAAAGATATTACAATACTGAAATTAAGGCCACAAAAAGATATTAAATAACTTCAGTAGAAAGATGATTAGAATAAGATCCTACTGAAACTTCTATTTCTTTGCATTTGTTAACAAAATTGCCAGTTATCATCTGCTGTGAACAGACATTCTATTTCTGAGTTCAGCAGAGCCATACTTTCATCTGAAGCAGGAATATACTAGAAACTACAGAAAAGCATAATTTAATTCTTAGCAAGGTGCTATTTGTTTCTCTGGAGAGAGACTGCTCACTGGAGCAAACCAAAAGGAAATAATGGCTTCTTCATCTCCAGATGATTACAAGTGCCCTTCTAGAGGGGAAGCTATAGATAAATGCAAGGAACAGCACTCAATGACTGGATAACATTAGATAGTCTGTGGTAAGCAAGAGATCAGATTAGATGGATTAGCAGCCTCTTCTGCCTTTAAAAATGTATGAATCTGCAAATTATGTAGATTGCATAAGATTTATGATGTTCTCCAAGCCTGTGCAAGAGATGGGTCAATTCATCTGGCTAGTTAAAATTGCAGTCTCTTCCTGCATGAGGCTTGGCAATCTAGATCCCTAACCTCCTTGTACATGGGATCCAATCCCTGCTGGCTGCTCTGCTGATCCCTATTACCATAGCTGTTGACTCTATCATGAGAACTTGGGGCTTTGTAATGCTCACGTCTTGAACTCACTGCCTTCCTGCTCTGCCTTATAACAAGACCCTCTGCTCTGGGTCTCAAGATGATCAGTGCTCATTTTTGAAGTTCTCACTTAGAACACATAACCATGTTTATTACCTTTTGACTTTGAAGTACCCAGAGAGTGCCTATACCTGACATGGTGCTTACTTAGACCAATGCAAGAAAAAGTTCTGAGTGCTATTGCAAAAAAAAAGGATGAAAAGGATGAAAAATAGCTACCAAATGATGTGGGAAAAGAGTTGATAAATGATCCAATTGCATACCTTTTGCATGGAGTTTGTGAAAAAGSTCTGATGTGCTGGAATGGTATGAAAAGGTCTTTTCAACACTTCTTGTTCTGCTGTGCTATTGAGCTAACAGTTTCGATATTAAGCTAATGTTACTGGTGTGAGGACCCATCCAGAAGTCATAAAAGTCACTGGAGAGGCTTCCACTGAGGTCAAGGGACTCTGAGCAAGACTTTTATTAGACAAGGTCTCCTAGAAATTAACTTTGTTCCAGGACAGTATCACCTGATTGGCATTAGAGCATCTGCAATTTTGGCTCTTGCATGTGAATCACTGGTGCAGAGCAGCACTTTTTCCACAAATTTTTTTTCTTTAGCTCATTCTTGTATTTAGGCATTTGTGATACAATATATTCCCTAGGCTTCAGATAGGATTGCCTTTGAGTTAATTCACTACAATCTTGACACCATACTCTTGACAAGTGGTGTGTTAGGTCAATGGAAAATGAAATGTGGGAGGTGCATCAACGGATGGTTTCCCTTTGTTACCAAATAAATCCTCTACACAGCTCATTTTTTATATATTCTTGTTTATTACACATATTTAAACTGTTGGCACATTGTAAACTTCTGTTTCTCCCTGTACCTTTGACAGAAGCAAGATATTTTAACCCATACTAAGATAGGCACCAAAACCAGCAATTGCCTTTGAGTATGTATGATTTTCTATCATAGTCTAGGAAATACTGAAGTTATGCAGCTCCTCTGGAGATCTCAAGCAACTTTTCCCTCTGTATGCAAATCTTCTTTACTCCATGGACATACCTGGCTGCAGATAGCACTATTACAAGTACAGCTGAATGTCTAAAGGGAGAGAGAGGGAGTGAAGGAGAGAGAAAACAATTTTGGAAAGTCCTGGACAGTAGCATTTGCTAGAATACCTGGATTTGAAAGTGACAGGTTATTAACCTGTGTGTAAATTTGAACAGAGGCCCTTCACTGAATAGTTACCAAAAAAGAAGTGTCATCTTTTTACCAAGAGAGTTGTCCATTACAAAGACTAATGATCCTTTGCATGGCAGGTTGGCCTGTTCGTTTTGGACACTGCTTTGTTTTACCATGAGGTAAAGCAATGAGGCTGGCCTTGCTCCTAGCAGAATGTTATTCTCTGTATTGGGCTTTGGTGAAGGAATATGTCAGTATTTGGAATACCAAGTCTCTTTCTCTGGCATCTGAATCAGAACAAGGCAATTGGAAAWGGACAATCACCATACCTAGCATTATTCAGCCAATCTGCAGCATGTAAATTAAGGATATGATTTTCCTAGTCTTCCTACGTTGGTGATGGAAGCATCTCCAGAGTGTGAGGGAGCTTAAGCTTTGCCATACTTCTGTGCCTGTTATCCCAGCAGTTTCCCCTGGAATAATAGTGAACAGATTTTAAAAGAAGCAGGCAGACAGTATAATGAAAATACATCCATTAACTTATCAAGGGATTCATCTCAAATTCATATAACCATCTCAGTTCTAGCCTGAGCTAGCTACTAATGCTTCATATATAGCAGATGGATATATTACTAGAGGACAATGTATCCCAACTCCAAAAAAGAGAACACCCTGAGAGGATCCTCCTCTGTCCACATCAGCTTAGATAAGGTCCTTGACCTTTATATACTTGAATTAGCCTATGCATTTTTGATATTAATATTTCCTGTCTTCACAGTGATAATCTTTATCACAGTTAGTATTTTCTGTAGTGATGAACCCTCATTATGATCTAGAAGTGCAATTTTTTTGGGAAAAAAGAGATGAGAATTCAAATTGGATCTCATGTCCCTCTCTAGAGGAGATGGGATCTATGTGTCTTTAGGGAGTTATGATCTGCCTCTGAACTTTTCACCTTGGGCTTATTTGTAACTTCAACAGCTAGTGCTCGTTCCTTGCCTGTGATGAGAAAATCTAATCTTCCTAATCTTCCACACTAAGATTAGGTGTGGAATCTTAGCTTGTGATGAGTAAATATGCAAAAGACTGCCTTGTGAAATAAACACCTGAAAAAAWATTTTTTGAGGATTCATGGTTAATCATTGCCTGTTTTGTGAAGTCATATTGCAGCTACTAGTACCGTGGAGGGCATTCCTGAAGCTGCATCTTCAGTCAACAGGTTTTATACAATAGTGTGACCTTGTTTCTCAAGCATAGGTGCTAGTCTAAAGAAGTTCCTTTATTTTAGTATTTGGGGCTTTGGGGGACAAATTATCACAAGCAACACTTTCTTTAGAACAGATAGATTGACTCTCTTGGTTGGAACATACATGCAAGCAATTTACTCAGCTCTTGAATCCCCAGGAAGAGGTGAGAATTGATTCTGTAAGGTACCAGTGAGCGAGTGTTGAATGTATAGCTAACTCAAAATACGTGAGTACCTTTCTAGGGCTTCCTGCAGTCTTAAAATAAAGCATGTGCTTAAGAACTTGCTGATGCATGTTAGAGTTCACAGCCTTACAGTAAGTATGAACTTTACCTGCTGAAAAATATCTGAGATGTTATCTGGGGATTGCTCCCTCTGAAGTGAGTGGCAACACTCCAATGGGTGTCAGAAACACTGGGCTGGAGCAGTAATTAGTGTGCTGCTGGTGGGTGTAATATATCTTTCTGGGAAAACACGTCACTAAATTAGACAAAACCCCCAGGCCATYAGCCCCTGCTTGCTGTTTGTAGCTTACAATAGTATGCACAAGTCAAGCTGAATGCAAAGGTAGATCTTAACCTTTCTTGGCTGCTATATAGAAGCCCTGACCTAAATAATTTCCTTGGGCAACAAGAGATACCAGGTAGGAAAATGAAGGATTGTTTTTCCATTTCAGATAAAACAGGGCTAAATGTTTCATCCAACATCATCCAAGCTATCTGTTTCAGACAAAGACCTGTGAGACCTGGAAGGCAGATGACTTTACAGCATGTCTGAGATACCTTCCTCCGGAGGTACAATCAAAAGGAAGAGGAGCTTTGACAACTAAAGCAAAAGCAGCAAATGATGCAGACTCAAGCTGGGATTTTTGCAGGAGTATAAAAGGATCAATCATTAAATCCTGTGGCATGTCAGTGGAATTTGGGTGCCTATCTTCTTTCAATTACTTGGACAAACCCCACTCATAACTATCAGGATCCTGCAGCAGCAAGTTCTTCCTGCAACAGGATCTTTCATTTGACCAGAAATCTGGGTTAAAGTCAGCACAAGTAGCCACATGTGGAGCTCTGGGATTTCATCCAAGAAATCTGATACATATACTTTGAAATACAAATAAACAGGCAAAAACACTACAGAAGGGGAAAGAAGAAGAAAGGAAGAGACAACACAAAGGAGACACAACAGGAGAGAAAGATGATAGAACAAGAAGAGAGAAATAAATTGAAAACAAGGCATTTCAGCCAGTATATTCAAAAAAAGAGCTGCCCTATTATGACTTTCACTGGTGATTTATGCCTTCCCGCCACATTTTGGAGTCATGTCACCATACACTGAACTCCTGCTTCTCTGTCTTGGAGGTGCTCTGAAGCACTAGACACCCTGCTATCCTCATGGTAAGCCATGTTGAAGCTTTGCAAGAAGGGCCTTGGATGATCCTTTCAGCCCAGTCTCAGTCATGTGGCATCTGTGGAAAGGTGAACAGGATACCAGGAAACAGTAGCACAGAGCTAGTGAATGACCATACAGAGGGAGAATGTTCTCTTGAACACAATCCTATCCAYAGTGTGCACCCTTTGGCTTCTCTTCTGGGAGAATTAGCTCCCAAGGGAACCAAAAGCCTGCTCCAGGAAAATTTTGCATGCAAGAAATAAGGAAGGCACATGTTGCTGGCCTTGAACCCAGTTCCTATGGAAAAGTAGATATACAAAGCCAATGCATCTGATCAAAGTCATCATGTAAGTCTTCATTTTAGGTACTGCACTGCTATCAAACTTTCATTTCTCTCCTCTCTAAACATGTTGGGCTGGATATCTCATTGAACACATCCTCAGTCCTTGACTCTGTCCTGTGTGAGCTGGTTGTGGGAAACATTCCCTATGGTAAATACAAAATGATATGAGGCACTCTTGGTGCTAACCCTACAACAGWCTTTGGTTAAGTTAGATCACAGTGCCATCTCTAGTAAGCACTCAATTGAGATGTGCACTGAACATGTAGGACCAAACGGTGAACATGGCATTTGCCATGGCACCCCACACAGGTATAATTATCTGGCAGATATCAAACAGCGAAAGGAGAGACAGACATGAAAACTTGTTCAGACAACTTATATAATACTGGTTCCGTATTTCCTATAGGGTTATTAGGTTAGCAGACTAGTATAAATGGAAGTATATGACACATTCAGTCTATCTGCAATAATTTACTGACATGAAAATCTAATTTAGATTTACTAGATGCAGAATCAATCTGATGCAAGTTTATCCTCTACTCCTATCTTTTACTGATCTTTATAAGTTCTTTTTAGCTTCTAGAGTTTAGGCACCTAAATCTACCTGTTTCTGCTGAAAAATACACATGCTCTCTATTGAGCTGACTATTGAATCTGGAGACCTATTTCTGACCACATTACGTTGGAGTCTAGAGAAGTTACAGAGGTCTCTGCTGGATCTTAGATGTCTTCATTGTTATTGCATTGTGAGTTTTCAGTCTTCCTCAGCTGCATATCCTGCCTTGTCAGCCTTTGAAGATCTGAGTAAAAAATGCCAATATTTTCAAGATAGGAATTGTTTCTTCTAAAAAACCTACATTTATCTTTAAATCTGATTTTGTATGATTTTCATCTTCAACACTTAATAAGTAGAGTGAATGTCATATCAATGATATTCACTATGAATTGGTCTCCTTTATATCAAGAGTTGCACAGTTTCAGAGATTAGTAGTTGTTTGAGAAAGATGCTATTTATTCTAAACAGTCAAAACAGAGCAAGATAGAATATTCTAGTAAGGTGGGCTGGAATTCAGCTCTAACTAAATATTTTGTTAATGGGAAATGGAAACTTGAATGACTATAATGAATTGGAGCTGCTGCTGAAGTACTCTTTGATGATGCATTGCAGCCATCAGCCTGAAACCCCCTGTGCCAGGGAGGGTGTCTTTTCATGCTAGAGGAAATGAAGCCTGATACGGACACAAGGAATAGAAACATGGTGGTTGTCTCCATAGTCTTTTTCCTGCCTAATGATAATAACTACTATGAGCATCACACAGGAAAAATGTCAGGATTTCTTTTCCCCAGATGTTTGGAAGTGATTTTTTTGTAGTAGATCTAAATATTAACCACAGTTTCCAAYAAAGCTGGACAGAAACGAAAGGAGAATTTTCGGAAGTTTTCAGTTATTCTTCCTTTAAGATTGTTCTGGCTATAGCCTTTCACTTCATCCTTGTTTTTGAATTCTAGCACAGCACCATTTACACTTTCTATTATTTTATCTATCTCTTTTGGAAAACAGGTTTGTTTGTTTTTCCCCAATCCAAGCTCTTTTCCCCTTTCTCTTCCCTGGATATATTCACATTTTAGCACTTAGCTAGTTGACTGCACTGAGTGATACTGAGTTCTGCTAGCTTTTCCCAGGAGTGATCTCAAAATTCAGTTGTCGCTAGCCATTCCTTTAGATCCAGTAGTTCTGCTTAAGGATCACAGTGAATTGCTATACTAAGATATATATTTGTAACCACTAATAGGGAATACTAATAGGTCATCATAATCTCTGCATAGCTCACAGCACCCCTCAATTTCTGTGCAAATGGACTGTTAAGCTCATTAAAAATAGCATTAATCCCTTTTTAACCATTAATATTTGTTTCCGGCATAGTTGTTAAGCACAGAAACAAAGGAGGTAAGTTTTGTGCTGGAAGCTAAAAAATTTATTATTCTTGGACTCATACCAGAGACTTTCCCATTCCCCTTGAGCCTTGCCTGCCCTCTCTCCCAGTCCTGAAGACTCCCTGTTTGAATGACAAATAATTAATTATTTAGCTCATAGAATAACAGCAAAGAGGAGTAAAGGAAATAAATGAGTTTCCTACGTTGCAAGAAAGGTTAAAAAAAAACATTGGGGGAGGATGCTTAAAAGTGCCACAATGGCCACCTGTTTGGGAGACAGAGTTTAACAACATTGATGCAGGCTGCTCCATGCTTCAGTCCAAAGAGAGGTCTCAAGCATATTTGAATTGTTAGTATAAGCATAGTCTGAGCATTTTACGGCTGTATTTTCCTTATGGAAACTTAATTTGTGTACCCTATAGGCAAAAGTTACCCCCAGTGCTTCGAGGACATCAYCGCGTCACCAAACTTAGGCCATTATAAAGAATGGGAACATCTCACATTTGCACAGAGTGTCATGGTCATGCAGGCAAAACCAAGGTCACACAAACAACTCTGATTTTTCATTGGTTCAATGAACTGAAATGTTTCCTTGTGCATCAGCCCCAAACAAAATACATCATTCATGTTTCCTCATCATATAATGGAAACAAGAATTGCCGCAATTGAAATTTTCCTACAGGCTTTCCATCTGAAAGTACGTTTTGCTGTTCTGTTTGAAAAGTGCTTTACAAAATATTACCAAAGGGCTCTCTATTTAAACTTTATGAGCTATCCAACCAATACAGCCATACTTACCAGAAATGAGTACTGGAATAAATGTTACTGTCTTCCCCAAAGTTAAAAACACACCTGCACTAAAGCAATGCTTCAGATACAAAATGATTAAAAGTTGTCAAATGTATTCCACATCTATGAGGTGCAAGAGAAGAGGAAGGTGGCTGAACATGCAGCAGCATCTCAAACACCAGGAACTAGGGGACTGATGATCCTGGGAGGTCCCTTTGAACTCTAACATTTCTAGAATTTATGTTATGTTATGTTATGTTATGATTTCCAAGAAGTATCAAGGGTGTTACCCCAGGTGTTTCAAGACTGCAGCACATGGGAATGAAGGAATGAAGGGGTGTTTAAATCCAGATGGGATGTACATATTGATTGAGGTGTTTGAAGCTAACCTTGAGATTTAATACAACTAATGAGAGTATACATTAAAGTCCTCCAAATGGCACTGACAAATGCAATCAGTAGCTCTTATATACCAAAAAAAAAAAAAAAAAAAAAAAAAAAAAAAAAAAAAGGCCCACTGAGCATTTGGAAAAGTAATAGTTCCTGATGACCTTTAACAAAATATGACAGCACACTTCCTTTCTGCAAAGGTCAAACAACTATCTGTTTCTAGACGCTGATCTTTGTTAAAGTAACACTACTGAAACATTTGCTGACAACACAAGCAGAATGATTATGACTAGCGTTTTCCGTCTGTATCCTGAAAGTGGTGCATTGTTTTGTAACTCAGAAAGAGTTATGTCAACTGCAGYGTTAAAAGAGTAGATTATGAAGGGAACGCTAATTGTTTGGCTCTCCAAGCTCTGCTTTAATTTTACCACTTTTTTATTGTTTTTATAGGTCATGTCCTTGGCTGAAGAACTGCTTGTCTTACAGATCAGCAAATGGCACTTGCTTTGCCAAGAACTTGCTACGTACTACCCCTGCTCTTAAATAGCTGCTCATCATCCGTCAACAGAGTTATGCATATGTTATATCAACATCAGTTTCAGAAATTTTGAAATAATCAATTGGGGAAAAAATAAAAAGGGAAATATAAACCATCCAACAGATAAGCAGACTCCCTTCTCTCCCCAGCGATACATCTAGAGACTGGTGTAAACTGATATACTTCCCAGATGAGGATGTGGCCTGCAGAGTTGAACTGGATTTGATATCAAGGGTGCCAATGCCTTTTGAAACAGCTATATGTTGAGATTTCAGGTCTGGGATCCTGACATGATATACCCTAATGAAGCCTTCATTTCAGAAGGCAGATGCTTTGTATTTTGTTGTCATTTTAAAGATATTTTTGCACACAAACCTACTAGTCACTTACAAGATTTGTATGTTGATCTATAGGAGTGGGTGTGTGGAGGAAAATACAGTTCTGTAACAGCATCTTTCCTAAAGAAGGGAAAGTGGGAAAAGAGAAAGCAGAATAGGATTTTCAGAGCCAGGAAGGAAAGTGGAAAGGGATTTTGTGGAATCCCTTTCCACAAAAAAAAGATGTAGCAGAAAGTAGGAAAATATGTTTGCAGTGCATGTATGGAAAATACAGTGAGCTAGAGATATATTCTTACAGCTTGAACATATGAATAAATAATGAAAGGGAGGGTTGATCTGTATAAGAAGATTAACATGGGTCAGTGAAATGAAATGTCTACAAATGAGTTAATAGACAAAATATGCAGAAGGACAACTTGAAATGAAGATTGTTTTTTAAATCTGTTTTTGTCAAAATACGGCTTGCGGTGTAAATTATGAGAATCAAAAATAATCCAAGTCCAAAGCTGGGGTATTATGAAGTCCAGCTGAAAAGAAGAGGAGAAGGGGCTCTAAGGCTGTTCGTAATGGTCACAAGGATTTGCTAGCTTTGTGCTTACTTCAAGTAATTACTCAGTTCTAAAAATTAGAGATAATTCTCAATGCGGGAAGCAGAATCTAGTGTAAGCACGATTGAAACCTGCTGTTCTGCATTACAGAATGTTGGCCACCTTTCTCTTCAGATATGCAAAATAAATATATAGAAATATTTCCAGACAACTGTCTGAACTTTAGAAAAAATATTTTGCCCAAGTACCATAAAAAATTACACTGTATATTCCAGTATAGTGACTGTACTAGTAACAAACCGTACACCTTTTTTATAAAATTGGTGATTTTCATTCAGGCCATGAATTCTTTATTACAAGCATGTTTCTACTTGAGAATATTTAAGGAGTGCAGAACTCCAGAAATGTGAAAAATTGCAGAGCTGTAGAAATCCTAGAGTGGAAAAGAAAAATATGCCTTTAGATAGAATTCAAGTTTACAAAATTTTACTTCACCTTAATTAAAATATCAGACCATAATGCACTGATGGGTTTTTTCATTCGTATTTTGTTATTCTTTATAGGATTAATAGCTAATACTGCAGAGAAAGAAGAAAACAGTGTTACCACACATGCTATCTCACAGGAATTGTAATGGAAGTGTTAAGTCTTTTGTATCTGAGGGAGAAATTCTGCCTAAATATGCATGGCTTAGAAATACAAAAAGATGTAAATTCAGTCAATCTCTTGACTGTTATAGTTGAGATACTTCAAACAAGCAGATGAGAGACAATGTCAAACAATGATATTAGGGATGCTGTAATGGACAGGAGAGATGACATTGCAGATGCTGTATTTTTCAGGAAAAAAAAAGTCAAAAAGCATACAGAACCAGCTTTAATTGCATTCTTCCATAACAAGGAGCTTTAAAYACAGTAAATTGGACAGTGATAATGTAATTTGGAAGCAAAGCCCARCAAGAAGAAGGGCTGAGAACAGGCAGAATGGGAATGAAGAACCATTAGAAAAACTGCAAAAATTCCCTTTGTCCTGTGATTAAAAATCTGGCCAGTGAGGTCATGAACGGGAAGTTCCCTATCACATATATAAAATATATTGTTAGTCTGCTCTGTTTAAATTGAAGATAAATCAATACACCCTATATGACTGGAATAGTCTGGGGACTTGTTACTAATATCTATCCACTGCTGGTGTGACACAAGTGTTCCCTTCCAGTTGTGGCCATACAGCAGACATATTCACAGCCAGGCAGTGACATTGCCTCTCTCCATCTCCATAACACACCAGCTACCCTGGTATGAAGATCCCAAGCTCTCTTGGGAAAAAAAGCTCTTGTGGAAGCATATTCCAGCCTGAAGATCTGTGGGTTGCTGGGAGTGAGTGGGAAGGCTACTATGAAAGCTGCAAGCAACCAGGTGATGTCTGCTGCCTCTCTGGGTCTGATGCATGGGGACAAATGTCTTCAGACCTCCCACCTACATCCCATCCACTCCAGAGGTGCAGGAAGCTGGCACAGAAATCTACCTCTGGGATTACTTCTGTACAACTTTCTCATTTCTATTGTTAGCTGAATCAAAGC
Source organism: Rhea americana (assembly GCF_003343005.1). NCBI lineage: Eukaryota > Metazoa > Chordata > Aves > Rheiformes > Rheidae > Rhea > Rhea americana. The sequence goes on along the minus strand of NW_028186464.1, from coordinate 637,400 downwards.
CCCACAATGTTGAAGCCTGGAACTTTGGCAGCTTGAAATCAAACCTTAAATTTACTATTGTCCACCTTCTGTCTTTCTGCACAAGGGACACATCACTGTGCAGGGTGGGGAAACCACACTGCATTGAAAATGGATTGTCATGGCAGCATAAAGTAGCAATACTTCCCTCCCAAGCTGTTATGCTAACTTAAATTTACCTTGATCCTCTAGCAACCATTACTTAGAATCTAGTGACTTTTTGACTAATACAAGAAAAACACAGATAAATCATGTTTGTGGTGAGGCTAAATGGAACAATACCAGGTTGCATCTAGCTGAGGATTTTGCCTCAATTCCTGTAAAAAATGCCAACACTTTTACCCATTCATTTTAAAAACTTAACACTGACTCTGTGAAAAGTCCATGAATGGGAATGCATTATGTGATGGGTAGCAAGAAATTAAATAATTCAATGAAACAAAATCCCATGCAGAGTTTGAGGCTTTTCCTCTTACAATATGGCTTGTGGCTAAGAAACAAGACATACTGATACATCTCAAAGTACTTCAGCTGCAGCTATGTATTGCTTTGTTCAAGTTTCCGACTTCTGAGAAAATAATCTGTAATCATGCTAAGAACAAGCATCCCAATTGCATAGTTTTGCGATGATGCTACCCTAGAAATGTTTCCTGCTTGGGGAAATGTGACATCCTATGATTACCTTCAGAGTAAGTGTCACCACCAGGCRGCAAGAGCCTAAAAGAGCCATTGCTGCATGTGAACTCTCATGTGTCTATTATTTGTTGCAGGATACGCTCATCTCAGGCAAATAACTCTGAGAATAGGTGCTGCACCTTAAAATTGAAACACARAACATAACTCCTGAGCATGTACATATCAGCACAACTTGCTTCAAGACATCAGCAAAAAGGCAAGGAAAGAGCACGATCACTTCTCTATAAACAGGGAACATTACTACAACATGATAGACACTACTGTGTGGGAAGACTTTCTTTAATATAAATGATGGTAGAAATCAGTCTTGGCCTTGTGGCTCTTCATAACTGTGATTTATTTCATTTGCAGATTTCTTCTCTCATAAAATAATAAAAATAAAGCTCCCTGTCTGAAGCTATGAAATAAAGCAAAGATGATCTCTTCCATTTATCCTTTTAGGCTGAGGCAACCTGTTTGTCTCCTTTGGTCACCACCTTCATTAACTAACACTGTTCACATAAACTGACACAGCAAAGTGAAAAATGCTCAAAAATTGTGATGACCTGCAGACCCCAGTTCTGTACCACTGAAAACTGGCCAACTACACAGGGTTTGTCTGGAGTGTTTATCCAGCAAGTGCAGTTGAGGGTAGCCTTTGGTCAAGGTTGGACAGTTCTAGTCTCCAGCTCAACTGCACCCGTCTACTTTGGTTTGACATATGCTCCCTCCAGTATGCCCCCCACCTGTAATAAACAAATTGCTTCTCCAGCTTTGCCACCTTTCTGTCAACTCAGTTCAAATGGAGCCGCTTGTTTCTGCAGCATAAGAAAAATCTTGGCTGTTAGCATTATCTTTGCTCAACTTAATTTATATTCTAAGAGCTGCAGTTTTAGAGAAAAAAAATCTACAGTGGTTTAAGTTGCTCTCTGGAGTAACTGGTGTTTTTCTATCTGTGGAAAGAACTACATAGTGTATAAGAACAGTTAAGTACCTACAGTTAGTGGCGTGAATCCCAGGTAGCATGGTTTCAAATGGTAATAAAATTACTTTTCAGAATATGTTCAAACATAGAGCTAAGAAAAACTCTACCAAACAAATAAAGTGGGAACTTCTGCTACTGCACCATGGCCCTACTGGGCTGCTTTGTTGCTGGAAAAGGGTGACGCGCCTGGGATATTATGCCAGGGTGGCTTTCCCTGCTCGGAGAAGTAATCCCAACTGGTAGAGAGCCATCACAGCTGGCTTATGGCCAGCCTGGGGAATGGGAATAGCAGGAAAGGACACAAATGTGATGCGGTTGTACTATGCTTTCCTAGCTTTCGCTTTGCCAGTGGCCCCTCACAACCACTTCAGGGATTAGAGCAAATCATTCCCTCTTTTAGCGATGGGGAAAAATGCAGCTATGGCGCTGGAGTTCATATCTGCCCCTGACCCATATCCCCTCATGTGCCCCATCCCCAATGGCATAGCGGCCCCCTCCAAAAGAACATTCAGGATTCTGCTGTGATGTGGTTTCAYGTTGTAGAGAACTACTGAAAAAATAGGTCCAAAAAAAATACCTCAGTCTCCTTAGTGGTCCTGCTCCAGTTAGGCCCCTACGCACCACTTACATCTCTCTCAATAGATCCTGTCTACACCTGAATGGAAACAGATGTGCTTTGCCACACAGTGACTAAAGCCCCCTGCCTGGGCTCGTTCAACACTGGGGAAAATACAGATGATTGTGATTAAATATTATTAAACTTTGGTTGTTTTTCTAACACTAATCTCTGACTTAACATTCTAGCCACATAAGCAATAAACTATTCTGACATTAATGGTAGGCTTTGTAAGCAATTATGTCATTTTAAAAAATTATTTTTAATTGCCACATGGTCCTGGAGAATGTAATTATCTCATTGTTTGAGAGTTGTAAAAATTACATTAAGAATTTATATAAATCAACCTGAATTATCAGTTCCTGTAGAAGCTGGATGATACAATGAAACCACCGAAGGGGAAAAATGTGTTTGATGCTGGCTTACAGAATAACACAGGCCTGACAAAAAATATGTATTTATATCCAAACTTTCTTTCTCTGGAAGACAATCCCACTGGCAGAGAGATCAGGTCCCCACCAATGACTTAAAGATTGGAGAAAAGTAGGTGAAACCTTGTGCATCTCTTTTAATTGCTCAGAAACTGTGAGGCCAGTCCTCAGCTTCAGAGAAATGCAGGGAGACATGATGTCTTCTACCAGTTAGAGATCTGGCCTATGTACCTGCAATTTCAGGCGCAATCAAATATGAAAATGGAGATTTGCCAGGTAATACTGTCACYCTATAAACAACTAGCTTATACTGATACTGAGCTGTTGTTATTTCAGAAGGTTCTCCAGGTGTTTGAAGCAGTACGTTTTTATGTAGAGGAAGAACATTTTCGCCTATGATGCTGAAATGTAATGAAGATTAATTAGGTCATGTTTGCAAAGCGCTTCAGCTATGTAAGGTCCCTACTGCTAATGTAATTATATTATGGATGTACCAAAGCATCCTAAATGCACTTACACAAAGGATTTGAAAAAGATTTACAAAGCTCTGTTTGTCTTCCAGCCCAATGAAATGTCCTGAGGAAATGGGTGTTTCTGAATGTCTGCCTCTCCCACATATGCAACATTATTATTATTTGTTTAAAAGACATGCTGGTATTGCAGACAGTCCAGATCAGACTGAATTAATGTGACACAAGTTAGGGCTACAGGATTATACCTAAAATGCAAGGCAGAGTCAGAAGCTATTGCTAGATCAGACAGTTGTCCCCGAACAGTCTCTCTCTGCTGAAGCACCTTGTTGGCCTAGATGCTTACTTGCTGGTGTGAGTGCTTGCTATGCAGCAGTGCTCATGCTTTGCTCCATTCTGGCACAGAAGTCTCCATTCATCCTCCCCTATGTGTGCCACTCTCCTTTTCTTCCTGCTAGCCGATGCCAAGAGCAGGAATAAGTTACAGCAATGCCTTTCTCTTTTCATTGTCCCTCTGGGGCCTTAAGGGGTGCTGAGCACTAAGGCTCCTGAGCCCTGCTGTTTGCAGGGCTGCCCTGGGAGGGTCCCCAGGCCAGTGCAGGAAGCCATGCTGTGCCAGCAGGGGACAAGGTCCATCACAGTGAGCTGCCACAGAACATGTTTCCCTGCTGCAAAGGGTGTGTGGTGCCTGGTGATCTAAGCATGCTTCATTGCAGCTTGCCAGCTCTGAGATCAGTCTTGCAGCTCCCCTCGCATAARCAGCCCTTTCTTACATGAGACAACCCACTCTGGTGAAGTGTTATGAGATCAGTGGCCTTGCCCAGGCCCTTTCTTTGTCTGGAACATTCAGAACAAACTGAGGGGAACAGGTGTGAAATGTTAGTCTGTTCTCATCCATTGGCAATATATGGTGTTTCTAAAGGCACAGGACCACACCTGCCTTAGCAACAGAAAAGAGTCAACAACTCCTTTCATATCACCTACCATGCAGGCATACAAGTTACTTTTCATTAGGGAAAAGCTGGAGTGAAAATGATCTAAAAAGCGTGAGAAAATTGCACATCACCCATCAATCCTTTCCCTTATTTCCTCCATTACCTTTGTTAATGCAGCCAGAAAAGGGTATCAAAGGTAAAAATTCTTCTTAGTTAGCACAGAGGTAGTTTCTAAGAAAAGATTTCTGAGACCATTGCATAGTCCTAAACACCCAGGAGTTCCAAATTTGATCCCTATTCTGCAAAAAAAAAAAAAAAAAAAAAAAAAAAAAAAAAAAAAAGTCCCGTGGGCCATTTTGAAAGAGTCACTCGCGTTTAGTATCTTAATTCACTACCTGCAAATTGGGGAGAATGCTTCTAGTTAGCTCTGCGATGGTTAGTACCTCAGAATAAGGGTGGCCATGACAATCTGGGAGGCTTCTCTGTGTCCAGTATAGGGACTCTATAATCACATGAAGCTAACGTGTCAGTATCTACTGAACTAACCATGTGGTGACAGGCTTTGAGCCAGATACATCCCCASCTGGAGTAGGGAGATGACACAGGAGGAGCTGAGAGTCCTGAATCTTAGACCGATTTGCATGCAACCTGGGGAAGATCAGTCCTTCTCTGCTAGACCATGAATGACAGTGATAGCTACTCTTTGAAGCCTACAAAAGAGAGAAGGAATAAGAAAGTGTTGGAGGCTGCTGTTAAGAAGAGGCATGCAGGTAGTGGGAACCTCCTGACTGATAGTTTTGAGCCATCTGGGGTGAGACTGTTGGAAGAAGCAGAGAAGGATTCATGACCTTAAAGCGAAATTTGAAGTAGCAGTTCAGTGGTAGGGACTTGCCATTTTCAGTGACAGGAAAATAAGCTGAAAGAAAGTCTAAGACGTATTTATTTCTGTGTTTCTCCCGAATTTTGTTCATGAGTTTCCTCTGATCAATATCTAAGGTCTCCTGAATGATCTGAGAAACTACTTGATATGAAAAACAGATCACTACATCTTGAATCTAAGCTGAAAGAGAAGTGGATTGTAGAATCTAGTTCCCCAGAAATGGTACCCAGTAGCTTTTACCTCCAAAAGTACAACTAAGAGCCCAAGCCAGATCCAGCCCAAATCCAGCCCAGAATGTGACTGCAATGTCAAACTCCAGAGTACCTGGGAGGAGTTCAGCTAGGGATATAACAAGAGTCATGTAGCAGGCCAAGACAGGCCATTTAGCAGTACCCATGTGTTACCGACACAGCATTACAAAATCACTGTTCTAGAAAATAGAGTTTTTTCAATGGGAATTGGTCCTGCGCTTGCACAAATGCCCTTGTATCTGGAGCCACAGTGAGCATCTCAAAAGTGTTCAGCCTAATGTACCTAGGCACCTTCACAGGACAGTGGAGGAAAAAGATCTGGCACATGCATATTCCTTTCAAAACCATGGCTGGGAAAGAAGGGAAACTTAGTCACTTTCCTGTATGTATGACTGAACTGCAAAATTTCTTTAGTATCACAAGAGTTTTCCACATATCTGAAGCAATTATAGGCTGTCACCACTTGTAATAACACATTATGCAGAGTTATATCATTTCAAAGACAGATTCTGGATGATTTATATACTACTGAAAGACAAGCAAGGTGATATGAATCCCACTTGTGTGTTCAGTTGCTAGGTTTTCTCTTCTCCACCCACCCTGGGGCTGACTAATGTCACAGAAAACATTTTACTTGTTGAAGATAAAACAATTAGTTTAACATTTTCAAACTCATTATCACTATTGCTATGTAACAATTTTAGGCTCTGATAAAGCACAGTGTCTCAGCTCTAAACATTGTGTGGTCTAATCAGATTACTACTGGGTTCTCATAAAAAGATGGAGTATAGTTCAACATAGGATAATGCATTACACATGCAGAAGTAAGAGCAGGCCAAAACCATCTAGGAGTGAGTGATCTGTAATTCACCATCTCCAGATCTCTTAAAATTCTGTGTAATGGCACGGAGAAATGCTGCTGCTTCCCAGTCTTGGTGAAAGCACTGCAAGCAGTGACCCCACAGCCATGTTATTCTTGGTGAACGAAGCCTCTTTTCTGATATTTTATCATTCCTTACTGTTCTGCAGTGGATCTCTCAAGATCACTGGTGGTAAGAACCACTTTTAGAAAGCAGAGGAAATAATTAGCATATTCACTTCAGAAAGGCAAAGGATTCATTATGAAGGAAACAGTAGTTCTGCTAAAGGATATTCCTTTTCTAAGTCCACTACTATTTTATCAGTGAGTGTTGCTCTGACATCAGAGGGATGCGGTTGACCACAAATTTCAGGGGACTCAACAATGAGGGCCGAGAACAATGGCTCTGTGTGAGACGCATCTAACGAGAGGAAGGGTGGACTGGTGGTGCGAATGCCAGTCCTGCTGCAGGCTTCCTGTGTGACTCTGGGCAGGTCTGTCTGTGTCCTGGTTCTTTGGGACGGGTGGCGTTAGTCTTCCCCTGCTTCCCATGGGCTGCAGGAGGGTGAATATACAAAATACTTCTCTAATCAGAGACAGATCAACTATCCTAAACAATCCATGTTTCCTTTTTCTCATCTGGAGACTTACGGTCTTAAAATGTGAATTTGTGTGTCCTCCCAACCAACCTTAGACTACAAACAAAACACAACTTGCTGTAAAGGGCTCTCCTTGCTGCAATGACCATTTAGCAAAACTGGTCTCTGCTTTTCAAATCAGTGAGATGAGTAAATGTACATCTTATTGGCATTCACGACTAGCCAAAATCTCTGTCATCACAGATCAGTGCAGCTCCATAGTCTCCAGACTCCGTTGTGAATGTAAGTGAGAAAACTTCCTGTGCAAATAGATCATTTTGGTTATGCATGTGTTTCCATGCCTGCACAGTGGTTAGGGATGAAAGAGTACAAATGCTAATATAGCACTTAACCAACTGTTTTTAAAAAATGTATAGCAATGTTCTCAGGAGAATTTGTTCTTGTATCACATGCTGTGAGATTTTTTTCCTCTTTCTGCCATATTATTTTAAAAGTGGTTTTGCAGAAATTCATTTGGTTCCCAATTCTGCTCATGAAAATCTCAGAAAATTTCGACTTCTACTTTCAGACTAGATTCTCCTATCATGATCTATGTTCTCATCAGACTGTGACTATAAATTCAGGAAGAACTATGAGAGCAGATAACAACTTCAGAGAAATAAACRTTTTCCTGTATATTCATTGTTTATAAGATGAATAGAAAACAAAACAGAGAAAGAAATAATGGATTGGGATCATGTAGTTCTGCATTAAATCTTGGGTTGGCCACAGACTTCCTGTGTGACTAGAGGTGGAGATTGGAAGGATCCAGTGTCTTGCTGAGGTGGCTAAGGGTATAGTTTTTTCCTTAATATCTATCCTTTCAATAGAAAAACTTTGATCTTTCATAATTTTTTTGTGAAAGTTCTTGATAGTTCTGCATTTTTAAGCCTTACCTCGAGAGACACATGAAAACATGAAAAATCTATCAATTAAAAAAAAGAAATTAGGCTATATCTATAATGTTTCAGAAAGAAAATTAGCAAATATCTGAACCTTACCAAGACTCAGAAGTCAAAAGAAAGTCAAAAAGATTTTTTAAGACAATCTGATGATTTTATGCAGCTTTACTAGGGACTTCTGAGAGCATAATTTGTTGTAGTATGTTAAAGACACAAAATCTAACTTCCTAATCAGCAAATACATGTCCTGTTAGTACAGTCATTGAAAACCAGATAAGGGAGAAAACTGAAAACTCACTCATTTTGTAATGGCATTTCCTACTCTTGAACATCAGTTTGCTTCTTTTAGAAGGACTCTTGACATTTTTCTGAAAGAAATGGGATAAACCAGATTTGACCTATTCTTATAAGTTGATTTCTTCTCCCTTCCATCTCATACAGGCCTTTTGCATTGGGAGTGAAGGTAGGTCAGGGAAATGACAGCTCAGAAATGCTGAGAGGAGATTCTAGATTTTATTCCAAGTTATGAAGTGCATTACATTAATAATAGTATCTGACTGTATTAAACAGCAGTGTTTGCACACTTGTCTGCAGAAGACAAAGTATAAAACATGAGAATTTAGAAATTTTGAGGGTTGCCTAGTCTGTTGGCCCCCAAAGTTTAGGAACCCCTGTGTGTATGCAATTGCAGAACTTTCTGCTCTCCTATCTGGTACATCCCATCTATTCACAGCCACTCCAAGCTTCTACTTGCTCCAACCCTTCTGACACATGGCCAACTCTGAACAACTTGGCAGTGCCAGCCCAYGTCTCTTTCCAATACTGTATCTCAAGTGCCCATCCTTGTCTCTGCTGTCTTYGTTGCCTGCTTTGCTTCACTGGTTTCTTCCTCCTATTATCTTTTGCATCCCATCATGATGCCTCTTTCCTCCTTCTCTCCTAGGCTGCTCACAGGAGGAGAAAAGAAAGCCCTGGAAAGACCAAGTCTTTGCCTCTCATCCCTGTTCTCAGCACTAGTCTCATGGCCAGAGGAGCCAATACTCTCAAACATTTGTTTGAGCCATGTAGCCCAGGACAAAGCTTTCCTTCTGCTGCTCCTTGGCCACCAAACCACAACCAAGTGAATTAAGTTTTTTAGAAGATCACAGCTTGGCCAAGGAAGGTAGAAAACATATCGTTACTGGATTCAAGTCTCTCTGACAAGGCTTTGCAGTGCTAGATTTTCTCAGCAGTCCCTTATGTATCATTTTCCCTGATCTAATTTTAGAAAAGAATTTGACTCATATGGCTGAAATACTCGAAAAAAATATTTACCTGAACTAGACACTCAATATGGAAAAGTCCTGTCCAGGTTGCTAAAATTGAGGAAAATTAAAAGCAAAAGAAAATGATGTTTTGGGAAGGAAACCATCAGAAAATCTCAACTTTAGGCATCATTACTTTTCACTGTCTTTGATTTTTGCTAACATCATGTCTGTAGGTGGCGGTAAAGAATGCCTTTAGTTCTTGGGAAACCAAGCTAAAGTAAACCCCAGTAGAGTTTCCTGCCCAGGGCAGAAGGTAACCTCATTATATTAAATCTGCTAGTCTTCGAGCATACAGACAATGCAAATATTTTCTAGGCTGTCGTGAGCTGCATCTTCCTGTTTCTCATTGTCTCAGTATCTGCTCTCCTCTATCCTTCCTCCGCTTTTCAGTAAGATTAAACAAATAAGGCAAATAAACAGTTATCATTTCCTTTATTTCATTCAATTAGAACCTGTCATGTGCATCCTATTATTATTTGCATGATGCAGGATGGCATTACAAAGATGGGAAAGCAGCCACTTGTTAGGTAGAAACTTTAATTAGGAGATGTTCCTCAGTGAAGCTGCATGAAAGGATGTAAATAAGTAATTGTCTTGAACAAATAATGGTGACAAGAAATGTCTTTCCCCACAGATCCTTTTTACATTTATTCATAGCCCCAGAGGGTAGGCTGCATCTTAGATGTTAACTATTTATGACCAGCAATATACTAGCTTCCTAATGAACCAGCATGGTCTTCCTGGATCACCTTGTTCTTGCTAGAAAATGTCACCATAGTGGCACGTGTGGTCTGTGCCCACCAGAGAAGGGCAGGTCAGGAGAGAAATGCTTTGGGAGCAGAGACACTGCACTTTAAGCACACAAGACCTCTTCTTTACACAGCTGAAGACTTCTTAGCCGTGAGAATATTGTTTAAGCTCCCTGGACATCATCCTTCCATTTTTTAAAAGTGTGTCTTGTCTAGATCGAGTGGAGGACATTTCAGCTGGAGASTGGCTGTTATTCTTTACAGCAGCTGGCACATGACTAAGTTCTTATCTTGTATTTTCTGTCTTTCTCCACTGTTTCTCTGTTTTCATTCTTTATTTTCCCTCTCTTCTAGTTTCACTTTTTGCTCTGCTTTTCTCCCAGATTTCATTCATTTCATCTCTTTGCCTTGACCTCTCTCTCTTTCAGTAACTGACTTTCTCTCTTCTGGTCTAATTTCTTTCCTGTCTCTTTAGAAGGATGCTAAGAGGTTACTGTCCATGTCTTCACAGACAGAAAGGCTGTGTCTGAACACAGTGAACCTTCTCTTCCCAGGTACCATCAGGAGATGCTACAGATGTGGAACATGACATTTAAAACTTCCCTTGGGAACTGAACATTCACAGGCAGAAATTAAAGAAAAGTTTATGACTGAATCTTTATGAATGCGGCTCTACAAATAGCACTTTTCTCTTTATATCAAGAGGTTGGGAATTCAAGACACACACCTGGAATTGAGATATAAACAAACATCCACTTATAGATCAATCTCAAAAATCTCATGTTAGTAAACAGCAACTTTTAGATTGCACTAACATTCCCTGTCTTTTTCTGGTATTTATAAGCCCATTAGAGATCTGCCAGCACCAGGGCAAGGTGCATAGAACCTGTGTAATACCAGTCATTCTTCAAGCTGCCATGAATTAATGAGAATGAGGGTTGCAATTTTATTCCTCTGGAAAATGTTAGAGTGTAGGAAGAAACATCCAATCTTTTCTTTTGCACAAAGTACAAAAAAACAGTAACTACATCTTTTTTTAAGGACAGGGTTTAGCACCTGCACCATGGCATCTTATAGCTGTATGTTTAACACACTGGTGAAAACATAGCAAAGAAAAATAATTTGGCACACTTAGCTAACCTCATCTGAATTTTCTAACAAGGGCTGAAAAAGTCACTTTGGTTATTTTGCTGGGAAATGTAAACAAGAAAGAAAAACAAGAGGCTGGGACTTGGAAGATCTCCTCATCTCGCATCTACTGAACTCTTGAAAACAGCCAAGCARTTGGTAACCACTGTACCATTACCTTATGTCCTGTCTCTAGTGTTACAACTTATTACCTGCTACCTTAAAAACCCATAGGTATAAATACTTTTGAAAACAAAACAACTTTCTAATTACCTAATTCAATTACCTAATAAGATCCCAGTAGGAATAAAAAATGTCAACCAACTCATAAGATTGCCCTGAGGCTTAGTTGGTTACCTGCAAAAGGYGCAAGAGTTTTTTGAGACACTCTTGCCTACTTTCACTTTATATACTGAAACACCCCTGTAGCAGGGATGTGGTCTCATATACTAATGTTATTGCAAAAGGTTGAGTCCATGTTACCATCTCATAAATTGAAGGTTAGTGACTAAGTGACTAGGCTTAGCTTTGTATCATAGAATCTAGGTGCACTTACCCATGCACCTACTTCATCTCATCTGAGGGCTGTCCAAAGTCTCCAGCTTGCCTAGAAGCTGGCACAATTAGATTGCATCTTGCTCTCAGAGTCCTTGGTCTCGGATCTCCACAGTATAAATACTTTTGATAGTCTCCACTGGCAAGAGTTTCAAACTCCAATTACCAACAGAATAGTCCTTTTCTTCTGATAGCATTTAATGAATCCAATTTTGACCACAGCTAAAAAACATATAGACTTGGGAAAAGGAAAAACTTACTAAACAATTTTGTTAATGGCTTGGAGAAAAACTGATGTTTCTTACTTTATTTAGATCTATCTATCATTTGAGCTTGGTAAAAYACAGACATTTCAAGCCTCTTCTATTGCCTTCGTTTCTCAGCACAGCACTAAACATGAATATGTTTCTGCAGAGCAGAGAGGAGTAGGACAGTTCCTGCAGCAGGGTAACACAGATAGTGACCCTCTTTCCAGTACAAAATGAAAAGAAAAAAAGCTTTCCTCTGCTGTTGCATCCCGTCCCTGAGCGAAGCTAGCAGCAATGCGTTTAGCCAAGGTTGTGATTTCAACCTCAGCTGCAGGAGGTGACAGCAGGGGTCTCAGTGCAAACAGTGGTCCCCTCCTGGGAGGACTCTTCTTAACACATGTCCCGTTGAGTGTTAGGCGTACTGAGAGTTGGCATGAGAGATGGTGTTCTGGCAGGAACATAAAAATAACATTTCCAAACATGAGCCTGGGAATTCCCTTTTCCTCGGTATCTAATGGCAGCAGCRTGAAGCCAGATTATTTATTTTGGCAGGGTTGCCCACAGACCTAGTTGTGGGTGGAGTTTCCATGTCCGTACTGCTGGTAAAATGGTCAGACTTTAATTTCARCCTCCCCAATATGTGATGTAGATGAATACCAAGACATTTCTGGAGAAGTATTTTCACAGATAATCACACTACTATGGCCCATCTGCAATTCTGAAACCATGTCAGTTCCCCAAGAGTACAATTGAGGTGCACTGACGTAAACTGCTAACTTCCAAATAACAAAAGATGCCTTTCTCACTGAAGCTATGACTTTTGCATTTGCTTAGAGTAAGCAGTGGAGTAATTAAAAAAGTGATTGCTAGCAGAATCTGATAATCTGCTAACGCCCTACAGATGGCCTGCAGTTAGGAAATACTGCCTTCTGGTAACACAGAGCCGAGTCTTAAAATGTATTACGGTGAATTATTAGTTTATAAGAGCAGATCTAGAAAACCTACCAGTTACTGCTTCAGCTCTATATTGTACAGCTATTTTGTGCTACTAAATAAACTCCCACTTCCAAGGAAGAGCCCATCTCCTCCAAAAATTTCCGGCACCTTCAGGAACACTAGCAAAGACAGTTGCAGGGCTTTAGATGATTGTATTTRTCTGACCTTCTTAAGGTCAGATACACAGACACAAAAATGCTGCTGGATATTCTTTCCTAGTGCCTCAAGGCTGTTCTATGACCTTAGGAGATTTTTCAGGACAAAGCAATTGCAGCAAACACTACCTAAAAGATTCATGAGTGGAAGAGAAGCCTTCTCTCTGACTTCGTCAGGTAGGGTAATCTCTGAGACCTCTTAATCCTCTAGGAAATGAAACTGGACAAATGCTTAAGACATTAGTGATTTGGGACTAGGTGTAACATCAGTGCAAAATATCTACTCTTCTTCCGAATGGACCACCCGGGCATCTGTTTGGCCACTGCTTTCTATCCCAGTTGACCTGCTCCTTGTTTGTTACTCATTACGTCATCTTCATGCAGAAACATTAGGTTTGTAAGTCCTTGGAGCATGACAGCTATGTACATGTAATGGTTTTGCTAAGCTTATCTAAGTTTTGTAAAGATACGGAAAGATTATCTCAGCCAAACATTGAATTTTGAACACTGAGACCAGCAAGAGCCTGAGATATAAAATGCAAGGCTGGAAAACTTCCATTTATCTCCTATTTGAAGACACCAAAAGGCCATTTTGCCCTTTGCATCCTTTTTACAGAATCAAAAGATGGGATATACAACAACTACTAATTTGAGAGACTGAGCGAGCCACAATTTCTTGGATCTAACAGGAGGCAGAACAATCTTGCACTTTACTCTTCTAACTGTTATAGTAATGTGACTATCGGTTGTGCTGTACTTTTGGGAACACATCTTGTAAAGGGTAATTGTCATCTTGAAAACATGTTATAGTACTGCTCTTTGCATGTGCAAACTCTGTACCACATGGGTTGGAGCAGGAAGCAAAAGCCCAGTTGATTGTGCATATTCTTGAGCCTCGAAAAGGTTGGGCCTGCATCAGAATTACATGGATTGATGCACAGTGCTTGATRTTGAGAAATTCTCAATGCATTTGGCTGTGCTGAAATACCCCTCTTGCTGAAACAGTCTTCTGCACTGTGGGGCTCAGCTAAGCAAAAAAGCTTTAAGACTGAGAAACACATGCAAAGTGGTTCATATCAATGACTATGTGGACTCATGCAGTATGAATGCCATATTTAATCCATTAGTAAGCTGAAAATCAATCAAGCTGGGATGACCAAGATACCATGCAGACTGATAGAGCAAGGAAATCACATTGTTCTGAATGTCATCACGAGGGATTCATAGTCAGTGTCATGCTGATTTTCTATAATCCTTTCAAGCTGTCTTGAATTTAAAATGTTTGCTAGAGTTTGTGTTCACATGCTCATATAATTTCCCTGAAGGCTGCAGGCTGTTCCTTTTACTCCCCTCCATGCTGCTTGAAAATGGTTTCCTAAGAGGTGTCACCAGGCACCTGACCTATAAATGGCAAAATCCCACCACACTCACCACCAAATACATTTCATGCTAAGGCAGCTTGTGCTACTTACACGATCCCCACTACTGTGGCTTCAAACAAACTTCAAACATCCTTCACTACATTTTCATATCTGTGACATATGTGACAATACTATTGCAGAGGAGAAACCAAGGCATAGAAGATGCAAGGGACTCCAGCAGTCAAGGTGAAATATGAGTCTAGCTGCTACAAGAGTGAGGAGTTAAGAGGCTTGTGAAGGGAAGGAGAAAAGCTGTGGCAGAAAATCCTAGGGAATCATAACGAATGCATGTAGTGATGGTGGACATAGCAATCATTGATTTTCAGACCCCGATCCCTCCCTCAGCAGCAGTAGCCACAACCTTGCTGTTCAGGGCTCCAGCAAGGCAAAATATACCACGAAACTAAGCTCCCAGCAGCCTGCTGACTTCAGCAATTTAAAACCTTCCCTATGCTTTGCAATATCTCCTTCAATCACCGTTCCTCTGTAAACCCACTGATCTGGAGACCCTGTAGCAAGAACAGTAAGCCAAAGGCAAAAGATGGTGCCGAATAGATCCAGCTTCTCCAGTCAATAATAGAGGCTGATGCACTTCCTCTGACATTCTTCTAAGAGATATCTGTGACTGTGAAAATCTTAAGGAATACTGGAGCATGTCCTAATTTCATGATTTTTCCATCCAGTTTGCCAGCTTAAGGCAATTTTCACACGTTCCTAAAAATAACTTCATTTTTCTAGCATGATCTTTGAAAGCAGTGGCTTGTGACAGAGAAAGGACAGAAGGCAGCACAAATATTGAGACCCTACGAGAGCAACTTAAAATGGAGCAAGTGAGTCTTGTCATCTTCAGTCTGGTTACTGAAGATGCCAGAACGGTTGCTGCTTTTGATGTTTCGAGGGGACTGCTGAGGGGTAGCATAATCTTTTTTTCTTAGATTTGGGCTAGTGAGAATAAGGTATAAAAAGCAAGAATAATAGTAGCCCACATTTTTATAAAGTATTTTACTCACAGCAGTCAAGACACTCACAGTTCTCCTCCAAGGTATATCCTGAGCACAGTTTTAGAGTGTGGCCCTCTCTAATGGCACAACTGTGCATCAGAAAAGGGTGCGCTTGCCTTGGGATAACTGCGAAGGTGTTTTCTTTTTGGTCCCAGAGCTATACAGTGCAATACAAAATTGCAGTGTAATATATTGCACTAAATTGCAGTAAATTGCAGTACAAAATTGCTGTGCAATACAAATCCTGTGTGCTGGTCAGTGTCATCGTCATCAGCCAAGAGATCAAGAAAAGGAGTGGAAGCGAAGAGAGAGGTAGTGGAGGGAGAGACGGAGAGGGAGAAGAGAGAGGAAGAAACAAGGAAGGCAGTAATAACAGCAGAGGGAGCCCAGCAGAAAGCATGCAGAAGAGTCCTCCAGAGGCATAAGAGATGCAGAAAGAAAAGAAGAGACACAGAAGGAAAACAAACATCAGGCAGCAAAACCRAATCAGAAATTAGAAATCTCTCAGAGAAAGAGAGTGAAGTGGATTGGCTTTTGCTGTGTGGCACTTTGGGATATCAATGCGAAAGGCCCAGCTCATGCAGGGGTCTTACTGCTGGTGAAGCCAGCACAATCCACTAGARACAGCCTAGCCAAATTAACAGCCCTTTGGCTAGGACTCTGAAAATGCAAGTTCTCAGCTTAGCATTGCCACAAACCTAATGCATGGCTTTCCTCTTTCTTTGCTTCAGTTTCCCTGCTGATCCTGTTGCTCATTGATTTTGGGTCAGACAGAGCTCTTAATTCTGCTTATGTACAGCCTAGTACAATGGTCCTGATTGCAACTAAGCAAGCGTTATCACAGTTCAGATAATGTACTGATTTAAACCACATGTTGCTTAAGGCACTTGGTTTAAATCATCTCTTGCTCACTTTCCTCTTGATGCTTCTTTTTCAGTCTTTTTCCTTGGAATTTACGTTCATCATGACTGTCAGCAGTTACACGGCATTCCTCTCAATCACAGTCTTTGTTGCCTCTCATCTTAGTCACACACTGTCTCCATCACCTCTGAGAAAGCAATAAAGGCCTCTGCCTCCGGGTAACAACAGAAAATACCAACATCCTTAGTGGCTTCCCCCCTCAGTCACTCTTGTTTTGGAGAAAGCATCTTACTTATAAATAAACTTTGTGCAAATAAGATGTTTTTGTCCTTTGAAGCGTTAGGCCCGGCCCTATAACTCTGGAGAGTTGTCTTCGGAGACAACAGACTCCATCAAGTTCTAGCACCACAAGTTCATGCAGCATCCAGGACACATGAACTCTTTCCTGACAGATGTGTGATTGCAGGTGCTGTAGCTATGGAAAAACTGTTTTGAAAAAAAAAAAAAGTGTGATAGAAGACTATGTCATGCACAAAGGCATTTCAGGGACAGCTAATTCTGGGATTTCCCCAAAATTTGCTTGTGTGGTTCCTGACTTTTTGGTGCTGCTACAGGCACCCCAAAGAATGTCATGTTCATATGCGAGGGTTTTGCAACTCCCTTTCTCTGGTGCAGTCCTTACACACAAGGTCATCAATTTCCAATGCCCGAAGGGGAACACAGCCTCCCCAAGGAGTCTGGCAAAGACAGAGCAGTCATGTGACAATCCTGAAGCAAATGCTGAGTGTTAATCTGCATGTCCACTGGCTCCATCTAAGGTAGGTTTATTACCTTTAAGGTTATAGTCATGACACTTATATTTTGGAGGTGGGCCTGATTCAAAGGCAATCAATTCACTGCAATATTCCCACTGTCTACTGGACTTTGGATCAGACCTTGCCCCAGCCTTATTTTTAGAGTTCAGCTATTATTCTATAATAAACAATCTTACGTACTGTGGACTTCATGCTCTATGTCAAAGAGTTATCACACATTTAAACGCTTTACTAAATCAAGGCTATAGATTGAGTGTCATTGCTTCTCATTGCTGCAACTGTGAAACATGCATCCACCCCTGAAGTGATCCTATTTCATTTCCTATCAGCTCTGTTCCATCCTTTCTCCACATACTTCATTGGGAATAGAGTCAGGCCTCAACTCAAAATTACAGAACTATCCATTGGCCTCTGAAGCAGAGGRTCAGATTTCACTAAAATAGCTCAGCTCCCCTGGAGCTGAAATTGTTTTGTGCAGGTTGAGGGTAGGATGCTGCAAATGGAAGCTACATGACAACTGGGATAAGATTATATGGATGTGCAGGGCTGATTGAATGAGAGCTGCTTATGGAGTTTGCAGATATGAGGAGAGAAGACCATCCACAGACCCCACTTTTTTGTGTACTGGATGCACAAAAAAGAACACTGAGAAATCCATATTATAAAATAGTAGTGGACTGAGCATCATCTCCCATTCCTACTGCATTTTCAAGCAGCTGGTTGCTTTCTTCATGTCTCCTAAACACAGCTGCCAACGTGCAGTTGGGAACAAGAGCCTCAGGCTTTAGTAGCGGTTGATTTGGGAAACCCTATCAGTGTTCCCTTCACCTTAAAAAGAAAATCTCTCCTTTCCTCACCACCTCTTCCTCCTAATTAAGTGATAGAAGGATGATAGAAGGGTACAATTAAATATTTAGTAAGGAAATCTAGCAATGTCAGGCAATGCATGATTTAAGGACACAGCCTGCAGGGAAGATTGCTTCATCATGTCAGTGCAGCACAAGAGAAGCATTTAAAAGGCAGAGAGAGCACAATTACAGCAGGAAAATACCCCTAAAAAACAGCGACTACAAAGTCATTTCAGAGGTCTAAATTTCAGTGCTGTTGTGCTGTGGATTTAGTATTGACAGATAGAGCTTGCATCTCTGAGTCTGGTTCTAGGTCAGTGAACCTGTATGTCTGTCATATTGTCACCTGTCCTCCAGCAGACCTGGGTCCCCAGGAACATCAGGAACGTGGCAAGAAGCAAGGCCTGCTCTCCCTCATGGTCCTTCAAGAAAGTTCTGTCCGTTTGCACTTTTCCTTTCTTGCTGTTTCTCTTCTGCCATTTTTTGTTCTATTCTCCAATCAGAGGAATTCTTTCTCTTCTAAAGTTAAAGTCTGAAGATCTAGCTCCTTAGCTTTGTTTTACTGAGTCTTCAGCTCCGCCAGTAGCTACAGATTCTCAGTTACAACTGTAACGTCAGCATGGCTGAAAAGTGAAGTAAAAGCTTGGGAAAGAGAAAAGCAGGCAGAGAAAACGGGGAGAGACATGACAGAGATCTATAAAATCACAAATGATGCAGAGAAGAGAAGCTGGAAAAGACAGTTCATCATTTTTCTTGGAGTAGAGGTACCCAATGAAATCACGCAGCAGTTCTAAGAGAAGAAAGCAAAGTTATTCTCCATGCAGAGAACATCCTTAAAACCATGGAGTACAAGGCCACAGAAGGGCATGAGCATGACTAGATTCTCCAAGAAATCAGACAAATTCATGAGAACCAGGCCTGATGGTGTCAGTTCAAACCTACTTTGTATGCACTCTCTGATTAAAGATGAASTCCTACCTGGGCATACACAGGACAAACGGCCATTCTTTTTGGGCAGCAGCATGGATGTAGGAACAAGCAAAGTGGTTTGATAACCTCAGGCAAGTACAATAGCAGTGAATGTGTCAGCTTTAATATTAATTATTAACTTAATAATTTAATAATTATATTGCAGTGCAGTGAAGAACTCACTTTCATTTCACCTGGAAGAGCAGACTTTGAGATTCACAGTTGAAATGAGATGTCCCAGGGCAACACACTTCTCACCCTTGCTGCTAGCCCTAGGGATCTGGATTACTCACTGATTTAATCTCAGGCCTGCTTTTCATCTGACTTAATCATTTACACAAAGTGCATGAGTATATGTTTAACTTTAAATACATAGCAAGTCCCACCAAAACCAAAGAAATTTATGTGATTTGCCATACTAGGTCCTAGAGGCCTAAAGTTTGGAAAAAAGTTACTGTAACAGTTCAGATAGGCATTACCATATTGTCAACATACATCACAGACATGTAAAATATCAGGCTCAGAAACTTTGATACATCTCTTTTCCCACTTGCCATTGAATTAACCAGGTCAGATCTGCATGTGATATTCTGCCCTAGTCACACAAAAGAACTGAAAGCAACACTGCTAGAAGAGATGTGAGATCCTTGGAAAGRGAGGCCAGTGGTGCAAATGACGCTAGTTGATTTTGCTGATGTAACAAAAAAAGAGCTCTGCAGTTCATTTCCATGGCAACAGAGTCAGGACAACAACACTGTATTTCCTGTTGTGATCTCAGTAGCTACCAGTTCATATCAGAGAACATATTCTTATGGGGTTGCATGACTGGTGCTTTTCATGGTCTCCCATTTGACAAGGAAAGTTGAGAGTCACTAAGATTGCTCATGGGCTTCATTGCTTCATGCAACACCAGCTCAGTGTTTGCTCAGCTTTTATGACCCAGTCCTGGGTCATAAAAAGAATTTCACAAGCCATATATATGGGATGGGTGAAAAAGTTCTAGATATATGCAGAATACCGTAGATGGCTTGCAAAGGAGAAAGGGATAACTCAACCTACTGCAAACATTCAAAAGAGGAAAAGAAAGCAACAATAAAGGATGGAAAAATAGTCCTCAAAGTGACCAAGTGCAAGCTCACCAAAAACTTAAACATTTTTAAGTGTAGGTTTTCCTTAGGCTGATCATTTGCATTTCTCTGGGCAGATAAGTGCTTGGCAAGTGTTTTGTGCCTCTGATTTCCATGGAAAATGTTTATGGGGGACTGAGCTTAACCTTAAAACAAAGTGTGAGGTTAAGAAGACAAATACAGCAATTCTACAGCATAATAGCATATAGCAACACTTCTTTTCTTATCTCTTAAATACTGAGAGCTTTAAGCCTGATTATATAACTATATATACCGCATGTATGAAGTTTCTATGAATGACTTGCAACTTATCTTGGAAAGAGTAAAACTTTAACATTTCTTCCTTTCTTCCAACTATATGGTCAAAAAAATGTATAGGATGATTTATACAAAGAAGGAAGCTATATGCCTTATCAGATTTTGGTCAAGGCTCAAGAACTAGGATAAAAAACAGATGGATATAAATAAGCATGTGTTATTAATAAGCATGACATTCTTTCATGACACTAAATGATAACAGTTCTGTGGCTTACACTGATTCTGGAAGCCTAAGCTATTACCCTCACTTTACTATATCCATTGCTCACACAGTTAGCTCTGTGACCCATTCCAGTTTGGTTTGGCACCACTTTTGATCATGAAAAGTAAAACTTCTTAGAAGTAAAAGTTTGTGTTATGAAATGGGTGCATTTCTTATCTCTCCCTTTTGCTATATTAAGGCAGGGGCAGGCCATCCATCCCAAAATTAGACTGAAAAGGGGAGGAGGTATGGCTGAGGAAAAAAAATATTCTCTAATTACTTTTCTCTTGCTGCCATCAAGATACAAGGCCAAACTGCAGAATCCTGAGGAGCACAAGCAGTTTTCCTGGGAATTCCTGAAGCTGTCCACTGATCATCATGCTGTACCCAAATAAAGTCCAAACTGATCCCTTTGCAAGAAACTGCTAGTTTTTCCGTAGGTGGAACCTGCCTTGTGTTTTCGCTGCTCTGTTGGATGAAGTGACAGCCCAGCTCAGCTCTGACCCACACATGCAGATCTCACATGTGTATTAAGCATTAGTTTAAACTCCAAACAGTGATCCCATTCGAAGTAGTGGTTGAAACTAGAAATGCTATGGGGACATACTGTGTACGTGGCACAGACACTTGACTATTCTACTATGTGGCTCCTCTTTTCCAACTAAGCTAACTCAGGAGCAGCTGTGAGAAGACTAAGGGGGGATCTTATCAATGTGTACAAGTACCTGAAGGGAGGGTGTCAAGGGGACAGGGACAAACTCTTTTCAGTTGTCCCGTGTGACTGGACAAGAGGCAATGGGCAGAAATTGAACCACAGGAAGTTCTGCCTGAACGTGAGGGGGAATTTCTTCACTGTGAGAGTGACAGAGCACTGGAACAGGTTGCCCAGAGAGATTGTGGCATCTCCTTCTCTGGAAATCTTCAAGGCCCGTCTGGATGCAACCCTGTCTAACCTGCTCTAGGTGACCCTGCTGAGCAGGGAGGTTGGACTAGATGATCTCCGGAGGTCCCTTCCAACCTTACTGATTCTGTGATTCTATGATTCTATGAAAGGCAGACAACTTGAACTAACTGGAGGGAAGGTTTACTGCCTGAAAACCATCTTCACTAATGAAAAAGCTGCCTCAGAGCAAGCTGGAAGTAAAATCACAGCAAAAGACAAAATGTTTTAGTTCTCCTCCTGGTAAAGCCAATTTATTCTTGTATCCCTCCACAGACCTCACTTTGGTGGGTTACCTTATGGTAAAACTAACCTCCCCCCCACCCCCGATCTTTACTGTTCTTTAACCCTAAGATACTTAACAAAAGTAAAATTTTTAGCTGATAAGTTTTAGATGAGACAACTTAGAGAAGTAAAATCCCTTCTCACAGAATGTCTTTGGTAACTGAAGTCAGGAGACTGCAGGAGGAAAGCCAAGATACTAAAGAGTTCTCAGGGGAAATTCCAAACAAATTGGAGTGCGCATGGCAGAAGCAAGTTGATAAAAAATCTGTGAGGGTTGAGAAATACTACGAATTCACTACTTAAGAGCTGGACTCCATGTAGCTCCATGTAGCGCCTTTGAAGTTTTATCTTGATATAGAATCTATATAAAGGACCATCTATAATCCCTTTTATTCAATCCAAATCATTATGCATTTAGAACAGCAAAATTATTTCTACTTCATTTTCTCCCTTTCTACTGTATTTGAACAGCAAAATAAGAGTTCACTTTGTGTCAGTAATGAAAGCCTTAGGTAGGATTCAGGCTGTTGTGAAACAGTGGATATCCCCAAATGATATGTGTGCTGGTGTTTTCAATAAAACATTGCAGCTGGAACACCTAGAGACAGATGCTGGGAAAGATATGCTCAACCTCAGATTCATCACGCATGAATAAAATTCACATTCCTTTCCTCCTGCTTATTGGAGCTCTGAGTATTTAGTCCCAGGAAAAGACTGTCAGGGACTGTGCTAGATTCTCCACCATGAAAATATTTTAATCAGGACTGATTATCTTTTTAAAGATAGGTTAGAGTTCAAAAACACACATTATTCTTGCTCAGTGATGAAACTACCGGATAAAATGTATAGCCTAAGTTATGCAGGAGGTTGGTCCACACCACATCCCAGCCTTGAATACTATGAACTTCCCAAGATACACATACAAGCACAATTATGTGTGAGATTTAGTCTGCGGCTATTATTTATTGGGCATTTCAATTCCAGTTCCTCTGCTTTGCACATGCAAATGTACATATCCACTGCACACAAAACTACAGTCACTTTATGCAGGGACCAAGTGGCTACAGGCACAATGATCTCTCAAGCAAAACAGCTCCATTTGATACACGAAGTAGCCCAGCTTGTAGATGAAGTAGCCAAAAGGTTCTGCCTGGGTCCTAAGTGCACCAGTGGGCTCTACAGCCTCTGCTCCTCTGAGGGGTTTGGCTGCTGGTGCTCCAGGCTGGCTCTGATATAGTCTAGCTGTAACCGAGGGATACTGCCAGGAAAAAGCCACATGAGAAAAAGCTGTGGGAAGCCTCGTCTGCAGCCTCTACCCCCTGACCTGAAAGCTGTGTTTAAGCTCAAGCTAATTAGAAAAAAAAAAAAAAAAAAAAAAAAAGAAAGACCCCAAATTCTCTCCCTCTCCCTCCACAACTCATTCCAGGTAGTTTTTTTCTATTTTTCAATTGCACTCTGCTTAGAGGACTGTTTAAAATGTCAGTTAGCCACAGAAAACACAACAAGCACAAGAAGAAAACCACTGATTACTGTCTAAGTCATTCTAAGGCAAATATAATTACCTTAAATAGCCCTGCCTCATTCTGCAGGTTAGTCGTTCACATAAAGGTATTCTCCTCCCAACATGTTATTGCTATGAAAAGACAGCAATGTCTGACTGCTAACGAATAAATAAATAAATAATATACTGGAAATATTTTCTGCTCAGTATTGACTGATTGTGATAGGCTGTGTTTGCAGGACACGAGTACGGATATGTTTTTCTGTGGAAATGGGATTGGGATTCTCAGTTCTGCTTCTGGCTCTAGCCCTGAATGTACTGAATAAACTAAAAAATTAGGCAGACTAAAAGAATAATATCTGGCCCTGTTGCAAACATTTCTTTGGAGAGACTAATGGCATGGATGCTTAGCATACATAACCACCAGCATCCCCAGGTCTTCGGAATGCACTCCATCAACAAAGGGATATGTGGGCTTTATCTAGTTGCTCTTTTCTGGAAAAGATGAGCTTCATTGCTAAAAGTCTCTTAACCGACTTTGGAAAATGAACTCCTAAGTTGGATTCTGTGCTTTAGGTGGGACCTTCTACTTTGTCCCATTCCTATGGAGAACTGAGATTCCTTCCTAAAGCTAATAATGCCAATCTAGCCATGATGGAAACAGATCAATCACCAAGTGAGACCTTAAAAAAAAGAACCCTAATGTTCTGCCATTAACAAAATAGAAATTCATTCTCGTCCTTTAGACACTTTGGGCATGGACTGAAAGCCTTACTGAGATTAAGAACTGCTCAGACACAAGGAGGAGAAATGGATGCTTGGTTTGTAGGTCCTAGATATCTATTATCACTGATCTGCCAACATACTTCAGAAAACAATCCAATTATTCCTTACTTAGGCTGATAGGACTGATGTCCTTTTGCTAGATCTTTTGGGTTCAATTTACCCACCCAGGGAATATACAAATGGGAGCCCTTCTCCTTAATAACTCACTCTGGCAACTAGAGAACCAGTCAAAATTTTCTGCTGCTCACAATACATCTGAGTAACTCTGAAATGTCTTTATGTTTCCTTTCCAGACTTCAACAACCCACCTCCTTAACTAGGGGCACACTGACCTTGCATGTGACAGGCATTCTTGAATGCAGTTAGTGACTGTGACAAACTCACTCCTCCTCCCCGCCCCTCCCCCCCCAAAAAAAAATGAAGAACACTTAGGCATTAAGGATCTTTTTCCTTTCATGGAGGCTCTTCAGTGGACTGTGAAAAGTGACTCATTTTTAAAAAATTGAATTTCCACATCACCAAATGTCTTCCACACTGCTTGGTGACTGTGGGAGCTGTGCAGACACTGCCTTGCTCCCCTGCCCTTAGAGGAGCTGCTTCTAGGAGAGCATTCAGACACCTTGGTGAAACTACCTGGGAAAAGCCAGTAACCCAATCTCTGGAACTGGGAGTGGGAAAGCATTTCAGTCTTCAAGGCAGCTGGGCCCTATATCTATCAAGAGTATTAGTGTGCTGTCAAATACAATGCCAGATCCAGTCAGTTTGTACTGCCTTATTGCTATAGCTGATTAAAGAAAGAACTACTCAAAATACCACCTCTCATATTTGGATGGTATATGTGGTGCTTATCTTCTCTATCCTTGTTGTAGGGAGCAAAAATTGTCCATGTATCATCATAGCTATTGGTTCTGATTTTWAAAAAAAGAAAAAAAGTTCCAATAATTTATTGGTATGTGGATTGTAAGTTCTTTGGGCAGAGCATGTTTTAGTTATATGCATATGTGTGTGTGTGTGTGTATATATGTCTCTCATAGCTTTGAGTCCATATTGGAGTTTACGGATTCATGGTGTGCTCACACTTTGGTTCAAGTTTGCTTAAATCAGTGCAATCCAGCTGCACACATCTTCCTCACCATCAAACAATCTGTGCCCCAGAATGGCTCACACATGAATCCTGCAGCAGCATAGCAGCCCTGCACTTTCCCCAGGTAGAGACCTCTGGGGAAAGCTCAGCACAGAGCAGAGCAAAAGGGGAAGCCAGCCTGGACCACACTGCAATGACTATGAAGCTCACACCTTGATTTCTGACAGATGTCTCCTTCGGCCAACTCTTATGCTTGCTTGAAATAGCTGGGTCTCTGTGAGGTCACAGCACCTGGAAGGATGGGCTCATCCCAGAAGAATGAGGTCTCTGTGCTAAGGTGTACTCCACCTCACCGTAGGTGCTTCAGTAACTAACTTAAAAACATCATTACCATGAACTTTCTCTGCAATACTAGGCTCTGTGAATTATGAGTGGAAAGACAGGCACACTTCTGGATAATGGATCCATCAAGTCACTCCCTGGTGACGGTCAGCAGTGACCACTCTTAACTTCAGCAGCTCAGATAGGTGGCCTTATCTGAGCCCCCCACAAATTCAGGTGAAAAGTACCCATGGCCCAGAAGATTTAGTCTAGACAAACAATTAAAATGAGAGTGTCAGTTACTGCTCCACGCTATGGCAATGCAGTATGGGAAAAGAAATAAAGGAATCTATCTCCTCTGCTTCCAAAGCTTGAAAAAGACCAACAGAATCCCAGCCTTCAGGACTGTCCATGTTCTTTCAGCTACACATGTATTCAGTCACACAGAGACATGGCGAGGAGTATGCACGTATTTGCAGCAATTTCGCAAAGAGCGTGCAGGCAGAATGATTTAATCCAAGCTACTGAATGTACTGACAAACACGTTTGACTTAAGGAGGAAAATCACACATTTGAATGGACAAACCAGGCAAGAGTCATGAAGGCCAGAAGTCATGTCCCTCTCCCTACAGACCCAGAAGACCATATGCAGATGGAGAGTAGCCCTACTTTTCCACAGTCCTGCTCTGCAATAAAAAATAACTACTTGCAGCGTGCAGTATTAGCATATCTAGTGATTTGTGGATTTATGTGGGAAAAATAGCTGGGCTGTGCATTTTCAGTGCTGTAGGAATCTGCTTTGATGAGCCAAGATGGGAAGGAATTTG
Source organism: Rhea americana (assembly GCF_003343005.1). Classification (NCBI taxonomy): domain Eukaryota; kingdom Metazoa; phylum Chordata; class Aves; order Rheiformes; family Rheidae; genus Rhea; species Rhea americana. Next base: position 611,296 of record NW_028186464.1, on the reverse strand, counting down.
CAGAAAATGAGTGAAGAAATACTGTCATGCATTAAACCTTTCTTTCTCAAAGGAAATCATGTGATAGAAGGGTTATAATTTCAGCAGATGAAATTTATTATCATGTAGAAGGGAATGTACACATGATTTTGATGATGGTCTGGTAAAGACTGTGCTACTCAGGTAAGATGGGCAGTTACCAGGAGCAGTTGCCTGATTCTGGCAACAGTTGTGCTATGGCTTTGTTATTCTTGGTGCTTATACATGAAAAGAAAGACTTTGTAACTACAAAAGGTCTCTAATAGTTAAAAAAAAAAAAAAAAAAAAAAAAGGAAAAAGGAAGGGGTCCTAGAAGGGGTCCTAGAGAAGAGGAGGGGGATAGTACCAACTACTTGAACTGTGAGATGGTACATGTCCTTGTGTGTCTTCTGAAGTGTCAAGTGTATGTTGCCTGTTTTAATTTCTCTCCCCCTGTTTTTTCAGGAAGGAAAGACTGAAGGTTGTGAAGTGCAGTTTAAAAACGTCCTGCATAACTGATAGTGACTCACCTATCTGCTATAATCACATGGACTCAGAGGGGCAGAGCTGGCAGCAGCAAAACATAGGGCCAGATGCCTCACCACCATTTCTCTCTCGCACAGGGTTTGAACTGCAGTGTGGTAATATCAACGGAAAGAGGATCGCTGACTTTGATCCAAGCCTAGGTGCTGGAATAGTGCTAGTGCTATCATTATGACTCTGAACACATGTATTTGGGGAAGTAATTTCAATTCTCTGTTTCTTTGTGAGATGGGAATTGCGTTTTCCTTTTTCTGAATTGCCTACTTAAACTGCATGTTGCCTAATTAAACTGCCTAATGTGTGCAGATTCCACACCTGCTCAAATGAAGTTCTGTAAGAATAAGTTAAGAGTTAATATTTATGTCTGCCAAAATGAATGTCGTCCCTCTGCTCCCTGACTCTAGCTTTTTTTACGATGTACTGCAATATTAGTATGTAGTGCTTCCTAATGAGTTTTCCTGAGTTTCATGATAATTTTGTGTGAATTTTGGTAAATTATTTAGGATAATTTATTCCACAAAAAATGGAACAGTTTCATGTGGATGAAATAATAGGAATTCTAGTCTCAGAATTTCTTTAGTGCAAAGGTAGGCTTATGTGGAGAAAAAAATTGAAACTTTTAATTAGAAGGGGATAAGAATTGATCTCTAGACCTCCCATATTACAGAGTGATGGGGTAAAAGACATTCTTGTTCTCCTCTTGTCATGTTTTCTGCTGGAGTCCTCAAAGATCATCATCAGCTTCATACTCAGCTGGAAGAAAGGGGGAAACCACCTTGTTTGCAAATCCCAAGAGGGCTTTGGACATGGACTAGGCTTTTAGGCCCAGGTTCATCTAACTTTGTGACAACTAAGAGAATTCTTTCTTATATCCTTCTGTGTATACAGTCTTTAATTTTTTTTGGTCTTTTCCTTCCTGCAGAAACAAGGGGAGAGAATATTTAACAAATGAGGTCATCGGAAAGACTCTGCTTGACTCCAGCTGGGGTTGAATTCTGCTCATGGAGTACAGGTGTCTGGGAGGGACACAAGAAACTGAAACGGGGCTATAATTTTCCATTTTGTTGCTCAGAGGATTCACAGCTGCTTAAAGAAACACCCTAGTGACGGCCTCACTCTGTCAAGTCCCAGCTGCATCGTTGTGCAGGATACAGTCAAAGGAAGTCTGAGAAGAGAGGAGGTAGCCACTGCGAACCCTGTGTAAAGGAGGAGACTTCAGCAGCTGATGACAGTGCACAGTGAGGCATCATCCGCTACTCAATGAACTCTGGCTGAGGGTACCCCTAGCTCCATCTGTCCTCAGCCATCCCTTTCAGACCTGAAGTGCTACTTCAACAATGGCAAAACACTGCTGAGTCTTTATACCGATGTTAATATGCACAATAACCACTACAAATGAATTTCAATTCATATCCCAAAGCATATGCATCCCTTAATCCATGCCTATGTATATTTTAAGGTGAGCCTATAGTTAATACGCCAGGCTGGATATAACCCAGAAAATACCCATGAGAAGGTATTTCTGCTGGTGGTCACCTGAGCAGCTCTGTGCTCGAATACTCTGCTGCCCAGCACACCCCAGAAAGAGCCATGGCATTCCAGTTGCTGTGGATCTCGGTCTGTTTTTAGCAGTCATGGTGAAAATAGACTGTTAAGTTCACTGTAGTTATCCCAATGCTTTTTAAAAAAAAGTTACCAGTCGATTTCCAAAAAAATCATGCTTGTTTTTAAAAAGAAATCTACAAAATTTTTTCTTTGTTTTAGGCAAAGAAATACTTTTTATATTTCCTCACTCGTACTGTGGATCCTCACCCTATCATGCTGGGTATGATAGAGCTAACAGAACCTTACTTAGCTTCCTTAGCAAATTAGAAATTCTCAGTTAACCTACTCAATCCAGTGCCTGAGACTTTAAGGGAAAAACAAGCACATACCAGACCTGGGATCGAATTATAAGAATTGGAGGGTATAGCCCAGTAAATATGATTTTTGGCATTACTCGTAAAAGGCTTTGCACCAATCTGACAGTGCAGGGTGTCAAGATCTGCATGGATTTGTCTCAGTCAGAGCTGATTTTAGCATAGTTAGCTATAAAAACAATTATCTAGCAATTAGGTAGCTATTGCCTAAATCTGGATATTGCTGTAGTTCCTGCTGAATACTAGTATTTACCTGCCAAGGACAGTAGTGTCTGTGAGTGCAGAGCAAGGTGTGGGGTGACAGGTCCTGGATGCAAAATGGTATCAGTGTCCCATCCTGGGAACACAAGTCACAGCCCCAACCCAGGAGTGCTGCCTTATGGATCAGGTAAACTAGAGTCAGAGATAGTGAAGAACAGAAAAACAAAACAAAAAAAAACCCACTTAAGTGGGGAGCAATGGAAAAGAGGAGCATGTAGGCAGACTGGGCTAGAAAACAAACAGAAAAAAAACCCAAAAAGAAACGAGTGGTCCCAGACTGAGGAGGAAGAAGCCATCATCATCATTATCTTGCTTCTCCAGGCAAAATGGAGGAAGAACTCCCACTGTGACCATTGTGTTTCTCCTGCTGCAGACCTTGGAGTGCTGACAGGTCATGATGCTGTTGGCTTCAGGATTTGGAGGAGCCGTGGGAGAGTGAACATCACACCTGAGAAAGAGGGGAGCACTAGGACGTTTTCTTGTGTCACAACTTTTAAACGCAGCATTGGCCAGGATATTCATTTTGCATTAAATAGATTATTTAGACTGTATTAGAATCACCGCAGTGAGACTAATAATAACAACTCTTCTGTTTTGATTACATTATTGAAACTCCTAATTAGATAATAAATTTTTGGCTTCACATATGTGTTTCCATTTTCGCCCTCAACAAGGTTGTGAGTGCACAAAAACACCTCARTGAGTGAGCAATTTTATTACTAAACTTCTAACAGAGCTCTTAGGCCTGCTTTCTGGCTTCACAAGGGTATCCTTTGTGGGGATGTGAGGATAAATTTCAAAGAATGAAAGAAAAAGTTGCAGCTGGAATTTTATGCTTTGAACAAATATGATGGAAGGGAAAAAACAATGTAATTCAACCACAAGAAAATCTGTGTGAGCACTGAGAGTCAAGTTGGAATTTTGCTGTCACTTGAGAGACAAATATAACAGCAACGAATATTTGGGTTTTTCCTTGGCTGCTTTATTAAAGCAGACTCAGCCCTGCTTTGCTCTCATTGTTCTGAGAGGGTGGCAGGACTGGGATGATCTTTTATTCTTCCCCACCTTTCTGCTCCTGCTATTCCTTTTTTGATAACAATTGCAGGATCCAGATGCTTATCTGCAGAGTCCTTCTCGTAGCCGCCCCTGGCGCCTACTCCAGGGTTTCCAACACATCTTGCAGAGCAGGCTAGTAGGTGTGCTCTCCTGTCTCCACTGTCATTCAAACCTGTTTGATCTGCAGAAGTGTCCCCTGCCCTTCTCAGTGTGTTGTGTTGTGACTGCGAGAGGCAGTCTGCTTTGGGCCCTAGATGCACCCCTGCATCATTATCAGGAAGTCATAAACACGTATGCTTTGGCTCTCTGTCTTCAAGAGCTGATGACTGCTCTCCAAAAACGTGCAGCTCCTTTATACAAAATATTGCATCACTTTTGACACATGAATATTCCATCGTACACGCTATCCCACTGAATTTCCACAGTCCTGAAAATATGGATGCAATTATAACCAGCAGGTCCAATGAAAATCATCTTTATAGGGAAGCTCCTGTTTTAAGCCCTCTTTATTCCTCCATAATTGCGCAGGCACAATGGAAAATATCAATGTAACCGTTCTGATACAAAAGCCCTCAACCAAAAAGCCTCCTGCAGACAGTCTAACAACATACAACTCCTAGGAAAAACAAGCATGGTTTATATTGTGAGAGAATTGAAATATCTGCAAGTTTTCTTTTGATCCACACCAAATTATAAAAATAAGAAATAGGTGTAATTAGGCACTATTTAGCTAGAATATAAAAGGCAGTGCAATGAAACAGTATAAATATTTCACATTTGAATGATGCTACTGTAATCTCACTGTAGATTCAACTGATATAAGATATGCAAATATATTTTAGACCTGCTAATGTATCACTAAAATATGGAAAAATTAAACTGTTGAAAGAGGGAGCTTTTGGCTCCCGCATCTCTAGATCAGAGGTCTTCATAGTATCCTGCAAGTAGAATAAGTCTTACAGAAGATCCAGTGATAATGACGCTAAGCACAAGGCCTCCTTAGTCTCTTCATTCTTAATTACCGTAATGTGAATGAGAGTGTAGCCTCAGGGTTGAAGTCTAATTAATCTGTATTTTTTACTGACCTGCAATGAATTTATGAATATCCATCAAAACTCTTGACCATGCTTCCAGCGTATGTTATTAGAAAGAGATCCAATAACTCAACAATGTAACTAACATGTTCTGACTGTCTAAATGCCTGCAGAATCACAAGTTGCTGCTGCCTGATCCTCCTCCATGTCCTCTGTGAGGCAAAGGAAATGTAACCTACGCAGTGAAGCCCAAATATTAACAAGCTTGGGTATTTCATATTGGAGGAGGACAATAAAAATGAGCTCCAAAAGCTTCAGAAACTGTGCAATGTGACATAGCATAGCGAGGAACTCATTTTCCTCTGTAGATAGCTAATTAGCAATGCAAAGATGAAAACATAAGGTTGAGACACGGAAGGAGACAATGAGACTGTGCATAAATATCCAGACACCACTAGAAATTACTGAGAGCAAAAAGGACATCTGAAGACTGCCTACAGCAACTCAAGTGGAGGACATGCTTACTGTCCATGCTTCCTATTCTTAATTCATAAACTGAGGCTCCTCAATTTGGGGACACAGAAATAAACACAGCATCTCAAGGTCATAGAAGAAATCTGAGACACCAGGGAAGATCCAGGTCCAGCTGCCTAGGCTAGTATGGCAACTGCCAGGCTATTCCTCCTGGAAAGCAGGATCTCCATCCAAGACTTCACCTCTGCAGAGGAGGTACGTGGGCCCAAACAGGCACCCCAGCAAAGCTCTCCTCCATAGCTCCTCTTCTGCTCCTGAAATGGGGACCAATTCTTCTGGAAGAGGAAAGCACTTCCTACTGTGCAGCTTGCATGACTGAGAAATGTTATCGCTCGCAGACTTGTGAAGCCTCACAGATCTCTGCTGGTACAAATACCTGCAACTCCACTGGCTTCCACCAGCCAAGGGTTTGCCTCAGATTTCCTATGTTAAAAGTAGAGGCAAGATATTTCTCTGTCCCATAAATGTCTGAGACCTTTCAAATAAGATAAAATAACAGGTGATGTGGAAATAATAATGACACCAGTATTTCTGGAGATGGAGAGTGGAGCCCAATAGATCTTACTTGTTCTGCTTCAGATAGTGTTTACACTTTTTGCTTGGTGCCAGTGTTCTCAGGATATAGTCATAAAACAAAACAAACATTGACCTCAGCCCAAGACACTGTTAATCAACGATTCCTGCTGTAAGTGAATCAAACAACGGATACCTGTAAGACACATGTTTATCATAGCACAGAGGAGGAGCCTGCCTTTTGGAACACAAATAAATAGCGCTGTAAAAGAGATAAAGTGCCTTTGTTTTAAATGCCTGAGTAAGCATTTTCATCTCTGCTTTTTGCTTTTGGCAACTCAGTATAGAGACTAAGCAAAATTAATTGGAGCCTGATTCAGAGTCAAGGGAAGACTTTCCACTAATTTAAATGGACATTAGAGCTGAGTAATTCTCTCTTAGTGCAGAGTAGCACCAAACAAATAGCTATTTACATGTTAAAAAAAAACCCAAAAAACTTTTAAAGCTGGAGTTTCTGCTTCAAATTGGATTTCAGGATGGCCTGTACTTCCACACCCAGAGGACTGCCTTTCCAACAACTCCAGCCACTCTTTGCAGTGTCACAGAGCAAAAAGTACTTCAAATCAGAGAGCAGCTCCATATCTGATGGAGTTCAGCAAATGGTCCTGTAGTTTCCCTGGTAGGAGACAGAAGAGCAAGAAGGGAAGAACCCAACACTTTGATAGTGTATGTTGTTAGAACCATGCTATTTCGTATAACCTGAAGATCTACACGAACGCTCCTTATAAAAGGCACCGATTTTCTATCTGGATCTTTTTTTTTATTCACTTCAGGTTACGTTCTGCTAAGTTGACTCAAGCCAAGCTGTTCCTTCCTCCACTGAAGACACAGTGACAACTCGCTGAGGTGGGTTTTGCCCGGCATTATCAAGCCTGGCAGACTTTGAACCTTCAGGGAACCCGTTGCTGGAATGTTAATTACTTCCCTAAGCATACACTCACCTTCTTATGCATCAAAGAGATATGGCAAGGTAAACTAGAGCTAAGCTAGCTGAACAATGAAGCTTAGACTGTTATCATGGGCAAACGGGTTCCCATAACTCTCATTTTCAGAAGCCTCTCCAAGCAGTCTAATTAATTTCCAAGGAATCTCTTTCCAAAGTCCTTCTCAACCTGCTGCTATCTGACCTCACATAGTCAGTAAAAGACATTCTGGCTGATCTTCCACTGTATTCATTTTAATGAAGTTGCACTGAGGAAAGACTCCTAGAAAAAAAAGTACCAACTCTGCTGGTTAAATCAGCTGAGATTAAAGTCAGACAAGGCCCTGATGCAATGAGTCTCATCATTATGAAAATAGAATTGATATCTTCAATATTTTTTCCACCTCTCATGCCTGAATAATAAAGAACAGCTCTGCCTTTTGGGCAGTAGAGAGCAGTTTTGTCTTTCCTCCCATGCTTGTTGTGATTACAAAGGAGATCATAACCTTCAGTATAAGTGCTGAGGTAAAAGTAGAGTCTGTCCCCTGTATATGGTTCAGGATCTAGCATGACAGAGACCTGCACCTCCACTTGGAAAATTGAATTTTAACTCCTAAATACTCATATTGTCTCCCAAAATCTACAAGCAGAAATGATATCATGGATGAGAAATGGTCAGTTAGTGCAATGAGTAAATAAGAATAAAGTGAATGTGGAAATGAATATATGCCAGGTGTCATGCTCAGATACTTTTTTTGTTAAGAATGTTTCCAGTGTTTCCATAACCTCAAATCATTCAAAATTGATAGAAATCTTTACAACCTTTGACTTGAAGAAGCTATAATATAAGATCATACAGAGTGTGGGCACTCTATCAGCACTTAGATTTAACATTTTGAAAAAATAAACATCATGAGGAGTCCATGCTTTATGGAAATACTATTTTTTTCCTTCAAATAACTGGAAAATGTGTAACACATAATTGTATTCAAATGACAGCCACAAAGGTTTAAGGGTACTTCAAAAAAGAACCAAAATATTTTTTAAATAAGATTTTCAAAGCAAAATACACCCTCAGAAAACTACATTAAAATGAACCCAGTTCACACAAGATAGGGAAAGAAATATAGCAAGCCATATTTGGTGGAGATGTGCTTTATAGGATACATGCATGCTAAGTCACTACTATTAGTATAATATAACTTTACTACATGAATTTAAGCTGCCTGACAGATATAGCAGAAAGAATCTTTGATTTTTTGAAGCTCTTAAACTAGGTACTTTTACAGTCCATCGAGAATATTTTTGAATCACAGACAAGGGAAACCTAGAATAAGAGTTCTTCTGTTAATTGTGCTGATCACCTTTTCCACAGTGACAGAGAAGAACGATCAAGGTTTTTCAAGAACAGCTGTGATGCAGCTGCCTCTATGCTGGAGTCCTTGTCTGAGCCCTCCATCTGATTTCCCAAAAGGAATGAATTGTATTTTTTGTCAAACAGATCGTATTTCTGCTCAGGTAGCTAAAAATTGAGATGAAGGGAGTGGAGGTGAAAGGCAGGCACACAGTCCCAAGGCACTTTAGGGATGCCTAGTCTCTGTGTGCTGGACAGGAGCACTCCTGGCAGTCTGCACATCTCCCTGCACTGCTGAAACTACAAATGCAGTTCCTGCTTCGTAGCAGTAAGGAACAAGGAACGCAAACACTGGACAAAGAATACACGTTCTTTATTTGGCCTGAGAACAGCCCAAGTGGGCTTTGTATAACCTTTCAAGCTCTTATCTCTATAGCCCATGTTATGAATAATCACCATGTCCTGATCTTTTATTTATAAAGTTCTTACCCTGGAGGTAACAAACACCTT
>NW_028186464.1:571151-602557 GCF_003343005.1 Rhea americana | reverse complement strand
TCGTAAAAGAAGCCGTAAAAAAAAAAAAAAAAAAAAAAAAAAACAACATGCCCTTTACTACTACACTCAAATGTAGCTGTGTTTCTCAGGAAGCAATGGGTGGTCTTACAGCTACAGAACAGACTTGTGACTCATGCGATTTGACTGCAATTCCGAGCTCTGTCACCAGCTTCCTGTGTGGTCATGGGCAACTTCAAGTTCTTGCAATTTGTCTCTTCCATCACTAACTAGGAAAAAAATGTTGCCTTCAGCCTCTCTGTCAGTTTACCATAAGATTAGCCCCAGATGACATATATGTACTGTATGTATACATGCATGCACACACAGAGTACAATGAAGTCCTGATCTCAGCTGAGATTTTTAGGTGCTGTATTACGACTAAAAACAATAGCTCAGTTCAAGCAAGAAATCTATTCTTTCTTAACGTTTCTCAAAAACAGTAAGTTGCAGTAAGTATCATTACAGCAGTGGTTAGGGGCCCCAGCCAAAGTCAGGAGAACCTTTATGTTTGGATAGCATCTATTATGGCAAGAAGCACTTCTGGCCTCAAGAGCTAAGAAGATGGAGAAGGGATTAGCACTTTCTCTTTTACAGATGATACATCAAAGCACAGAGAAACTAAAAGTCATTTGCCAGTGTTCATGGAAAAGTCTTGGATAGCCAAGAATTGAGGAAGTGACTCTAGGTTCCCATAAACCAATCCAAAAGCTTTGCTAAGAGAACACCCTTCCTCCTTGACCCAACCCTTCCCACCTATTCCCTTCTCTCCCCCTTTCAAATTCCACACAGACACCAAGAAAACTGATTTAATGCCAGCCAGCTTCTGGGATTCAACCTGAAGGGCAGCAGGATCCCAGGCACCTTGGACAGGCATTTGCTGCACAGTTGGGGCATATACTACATAAAGCAGCAGAATTAACAGGACCAGCCAGAGCACAAGTGATGACTGTAGAAAAATGCTGATGTTTTCCTGTATTGCAGGGTCCCTCCCTGCAGGAAATAATGTATTGTAATGCAGAGTGCTTTGGTTTCCTGCAAAATTGCTGTTGGAAGACAACACTAGCCTCTGCCCTCTACCATAGACATTGCACAATAGCCAGCAATTGAGAGCCACAGTAGATTTCACTTTGTCACAGAGAATAAAGGCAACACAGCTGGGATACTGGGAGGTAGAGTGACCATCACTTTCCAAGGCAATACTACTGAGGAAACCCTTAAAAATGATTTAAAATGGAACCTGACAGCTCAATTTAATCAGACACATCTTTTAAGGCCAGAGACCTGATCCCTAAGCAGTATCAACTCATGGCTCAGCAGAAGTTCTGACATGGGATTTTTTTTTTCTTAGAAGCCATTTAAAAGTCAGTCCATCAGTAACCATCCTTATCAGTGAGTATTCATATCTTTGGTTTAACTCAAAATTTCAGAAAACAAGGAAAGAGATAGAGCAGGGGAGCAGCTTGATTAAAGGAATGGCAAAGGTACTCAGAACTCACCAGGGCTGGGGTAATCCTGTACCTGCTGACTATCCATTGCCTTGAAAGGCCTTGCAAACAAAGTTTCTTTCTGAGTCCACCTGCTGCAGCAGCCCTCTTATCAGTGTTCATAGGGAAGGGATTTTCTACAGTTCTGTCTCTATTCTGGCATTTTTTCAAAGCATCTAAATACCTTGAGGAAATGGCAGAGAGACCTACACAACTGGGACATGTGGTCTTTTTATTTGTGTGTCCCTGGAAGCTGTGGTATTTCAACAGTTTAACATTGTAAGTACTGTCACTTAAGGGATCATAGCTGACTACATTTTGCTTTAGCAGACTCTAACTAATAGTACAGATGGGGCTGCTGATTTTATGGTCTCAGCTCTAATTGCCATGGTCTCAGTGGCAGGATGCAACATGGACATCTGTGTGCTCGTGTTGGATGGAAACAGCTGCCTTCGCTACTCAGGCAAAGCTAAGTTGTTCACGTAACTCCAGCACAGCTGCGCATCTTATCTTGTGATCGTCCCTCACAAGACCAAGGAATTGGGGAGAAGCAGGTGTCTTTGGATGCCAGCCATCCATCTGCACATGTGACCCAACCTTCTGCTCACAGATGAGTTATATCACATCACTGCCTTTCCCCAGAACATTCTCTAAGCAAGAAGCACTTCACTGAGGTTTGAACAATTTACTTTGTAAAAGGTCATGACTGGGGAGAGACCATTTGTTATCAGTCTTTTAGAAAATACAGTAGTAAACTAAGCTAATTATAGATCCGATCCAAAGGTAGAAATCTCTGGAACAGCTGCATTGACCTTTGGACTGGATCCATTTTGTTCCATTGATTATTACAGGAAGATTTACTGACATTTTTCCATGCCACCCTCTACATCTGGAAGCCTTCTTCTTGTCAAGAACCTTCATGCTTTCCCTCCAGGCCCATTTTCCAATGACTTGATTTTGGAGAGGATTTAAGAACACCCACCAATCTACTGTTGTCCAATCTACTTCAATGTACTGCATACTGTGTGGCCCAGTCCATTTCTTCTGTGTCTACAATTAAAAACTTCTTGGGGTCAAGACCTGTGCTCTATTCCCTGTTCAACCTCAGTGCTTAACAAAGTCCAGATTCTGGTACCTAATTACCTGAGAAGGACCGGGAGCCCAGCAGCCCTTTAAAATAGGAAGGATTGTTTCTGCCTGGAGTCAAAGTCACAGCAAGAAAATAAAATCGTGCTAGTCATTTTCCTGTTGATCTTTTTTTTCTTCCCTAAAATGTATTGAATTCCTAGCTCTCTGTTTGCCCTATTGTGGAAAGGGGGCAGCCTTGAATTTTGTACTAGCAGGTCCAGCTCCAGGGTTTTATGTTTACTGGGTCTTATATACCAGTTTTGAAGGTGAGGGTGGTAATGATGGGCATGGGGATCAGATCAGAATAGATTATTCCTTCATCTAATTTAAATGGAAGGAAGCACATCAGGATCCCATTGCAAGCATTTCAAGTAGCGTAATAATAAAACGGATGTGAAGGTCTGACCTTTCTACAAACAACATTTCTGAAAGGGCCCTTGGTGACTGAAAGAATCTGCAACTCCTGCTTTCCTGTGATTGAAATGTTGAAAATCCTTGTTTCCTTGAGTAAATATAAGATACGGCTTGGCAGCATGAATTGCATCAAACTTTCTTGAAAGAGTGAAGCATAACTCAGAATGGCTTGCAGGGCTGAAACTGTGACACTGGAGCAAAGAAAAGACCTTGTAAACCGAAGTGTTGTTTGTCTATGGCCTCTTTCATGCACAGTCGAGGATGTTTTTGAAAGCCAAAAGCATCACCACTATTCTCTAGAAAAGACAAATGATCAGTTCTCATTTCTCAATGGAATATGTAATAACATATATATCCTCTTTCTGGGTTTATTGAAATCTAATATTTTCCACAAAGCATTAGGTGTCTGATTCATAAAGAAGGGCCTAGCCTGGGGTTTTGGGAAGAATGGACTTCAGTTTCTGACTTTGCCATATATTTCCTGAATGAAGCAGGGAATTTAGGTACTTACCTTCTAGGGAATTCACCACATCGCTAACATGGGCTTAGATCATAGATCTCCTCGTATGTCAGGCTGAATTCCTAAAACAGAGAGGCTGTGGTTCCCTCACCCCTGAGACACGTCCGTCTACATTGCGGGCATGTGGGGCAGGAGCCATCTCCCAACATGTGGTTGTACACCAGTGAACACAATAGGCCCCTGTCTGGGCTGGCAGCACTTCTGCAAGGCAGGACTTCTAATCCAAATCACGACAGTAAGGACAACTGCTGAACAATGCTAACAATCATTTCCAGTATAAACTAGTTTTGAAAAGGCTTTAATAAACTTTTCCCTTTGTTCGAAATCTTTGTTCTCTCTCTCTCTTTTTTTTTTCATTGTTAAGCCGCTTCCTCCATTTCTCTCGGATTCTTCAGAACAAGTTGGAAATACACATTTTGTTCAAGACATGTTATTGTCTTGGCAGAGATGCACTGGATGAACTTCTTGGCTGACCTTGTGAGTCTATGCATGTACCCATGTTTGTGTGATTAAACAGCATGAGTGAGTGGAAGAAAGAGAGACTGATGATTCCTCATGATTTTAACATCACGGTCTTTTTGAGTTGCACCAGGCCAAGACAAAATGTTTTTTTCCAAATGTTTCATAGCTAATTTATGCAATAAAGAAGTAATGCAGTAACAGCAGTGAACATTAGTAGGCATAGACAAATTAGAAAATGATTGATTATGTTTGAAATATTCAAAGCAAACTTTGATGGACCTGTATGTCCTGAAAGAGCCCAAAGCAATGAAGTTACTTGAAAAAACAGTATCTCTTCCCCTACCATCAGAAAACCTTTTCTTTCTTTTTTTCAGTATCACACACACATACATATATATATATAATATATTAAAACGTTTCCTTTCCTAACCTCATTTTAAGCTTAAAGTAATAAAGACATGCTGTCACTACAGTCAGCAAAACATTAATAGTTACTTAGATATGTTTAAAAAATCAGGGGAAGGTAGATTTAAGCGGTAAAAGTGTTTTAAAAAAAAGAAAACTTGGACCAAATTGAATCCATGGAAAATGAAAACCATTTTGGAATTGCTTTATATTTTCCACCAAATTCATGGGAAAGGAGATACCAGAGTGTGGATGAGTGATGGATTTGATGAAGAATAAACCTTTTAACTTAGGGCTTCATTGGCACTTCCTGTGCTGTTCTTGAACCATTGGGACAGTTAAGAGGACCGACCAGTGGAGAAGCACTGCTGCTCTGATCCCATGCGGGCTCTCTCCCTGTGCAGAGCTACCACTCAGCGTAGCAGCTGCCTCTTTGTCATCTTCTGGAGACTTGGAGAGGCCATGTTAAACAAAACTATTTCCTGAAGACAAACAGCTACTTGGCCATGCAAAGGGTTTTCTCCTGGTCTGAAAGCTCTGTTCCCTCTTCTCTCCCATCAAGGATTTTTTTCTGTTTGATGAGAAAAGGGAGAAATCAGGGTGTGGTTGCTGTATCTCTGAACTTGGCTCTCCACATTGGCTGATGACATAATTAAATTAAAAAATGATATGAAAGGAAAGTTCTGATGATCCTTACCTATCAGCCATGCTGTGCAACCTTTCCCTTCTTTTCTAGCAACTTTCTGTTTTTGGAGCATTTCTCAGTTTCTTGAATCAGAATCTCACCAGCTGTGAGACTGGAGGACTGCCAGGAAAATCACCAGAACTCAACAGTATAAAGAAAGCCGCAAAAAGCAGCTGCCAGGGCCTGGGCTATAGTGTCCTTCTAATGGCATTATTCCTATTTGATCTTAGACTCTTCAAATAGGAATAAAATTTGTAAGCTTCTTGCATTTTCCTTGCCAATTTCATGCAAATTTATGGGAGGCAAGTGAAAGCTTCATTTCTGGCTAACCACATCCCTAAAGTCATAAATAGTCTGAAGCTTCTGTTATCTTACTTAATTTGGGGAAGGAAAGAAGCAAACAGATGCGCCATGAGGGCAGGCTGATTATAACTTTGACCTCCAATGTGAGAAAAGTTCAGTCATTTAGACTGTTTCAAGCTGTCATACTCTCTGTTAGCTTTTAACTTTGTAACAAACAAATTGGAATAAGAAAAGGCAATCTTTTTTCCCATAAGACTTAAGGGGGAAAATAACAAAAAGAGAAATGACAGCCTTACAACATAAGCATGAAGCCAACTGGGGACATTCATTGTAACAGGGTAGGATTATTTTAAATACTGTATATTATTTATTCCCACTGTACTCAAGCACCTGTATCTACTGTTTCAGAGCAGTTTTCTGTCCTTTGTTCAATGGCTATTCAGTCTGAGCAATGACTTAACACCTTGAATCAAGAGCATAGCATCAGTCTAGATAACAGGGATGTATACAACTTTCCATCAACACTGAAAATCCTTATTCTCTTTATCAATGCTTATCTAGTGATATGGGATGGCATAACAGAAACCCTGAACCCAGCATGGTTCATAGACTGTAGGGGCTGAATTCTGCCTTTATCAGTCCTAGAACGCTATGAGAGGAAAAGTAAACTAGTGAGCACAAAGTTTAAGGGCTCAGAAGAGCTGCGTTTGAAAGTGCCATCTCTCTCACGAGTCATCTGTGCTGTCTAGAGCGAGAAACTGTAGCCTTCATGCCTCTGCTACCTTCCTTCAAACTAATGGTCCTTGCTTCATGATCTGAGTGGAAAAAGTGATGTACACTATGAGTCACAGAGCTGCAATACCTGCAAAAAGCCATGCTTGGGTAATCAATATTTGTGCATGATTTGCCTATGTCTTATCTCAGTGCATCTCTTTAACGATGCTGTGCAAGCTGGATTTCTGAATGCATTGGTAACGGTGCACCAGCTGCCAGCAAGGATACAGAGATGCCTCTGCAAAAGGGCAGGATTACACTCCAAGATACATTATTTTAGACACTTGAAAAAAGTTTCTTGTGGGATTCACAGGGAGTTTTATGTTCAGGTTTATTTTGTTACCGAGCCTCATAAGTAAAAGTCAAAGCATTTATTTTCCAAGCAAATGATCTTTTTCAACCATGTCATCATTACTAGCACAAACAGCAGATTATAACAGCACAAAGCTCCCTCCTGCTTTACATAATAGTTTTTAATCCATCTGCTCTACTGCAAACTACAAAAGTCGTTGTCAAAAAACATTACCCAGAAGTTCAAAGAGATCCTACAAGTAATTGTAAACTTGTTAAAAAAAAAAAGAAAAAAGAAAAAGAAAAAAGAGAGAAAAAGACAAGCAAGTGTTATCCATTGGGGTGGAAGGTAAAGATATTCAAATGATTTTGCTTTAGCACAACAAAGGAAAAAAAAAATCTCATGTTGAGTCTTGTCAGTAGAGCACTATAGATATGCTAGGAGGAAACTTAAATCATCTCCAGAGAGCTGTAAGAAAACAGCATGCCCTCTGGACAACAAGAGTAGAATTTATATTATATCTAATGCAACACTAGTGAGATCTCTGCTGACACCTTGACACTTTGTTCAGTTCCTACACCAGTAATGCATCTATGTAGCCCTGCCAGCACTGGACCATACAGAATCACAGTATGGTTGAGGTTGGAAGGCACCTCTGGAGATCATCCAGTCCAAACCCCCTGCTCAAGCACTGAGCACACATTGCCCAGGACGGTGTCCAGATGGCTTTTGAATATCTCCAAGGATGGTGACGCCACCAGCTCTCTGGACTTGTTCCAGTGCTCAGTCACCCTCACAGTAAAGAAGTTTTTCCTTATGTTCAGACAGAGCTTCCTGTGTTTCAGCCTGTGCCTGTTGCCTCTCCTCCTATCACTGGGCACCACTGATGAGTCTGGCCTCATCCTCTTTACATCCTCCCTTCAAATACTTATACACATTGAAAAGATCTCCCCTCAGCCTTCTCTTCTCCAAACTGAACAGGCCCCCACACCAGAGGTCTGTAAGCAAGCTTTGCCCTTCAACTTCATGAGCAGAGTTTTGTGCACAGTACAAGAAATTCCTTACTCGCTCTCTTCTCTTGGCAGAAGTAACATTCTGTTGTACCTATGGATTTCGAGAAATAGTCCTACCAAGTTGTCTTGCTACACAGTTTGCTATATAAAAGTCAGTCTCCCTGGAACAGAACTGAAGAATTTTAGTCTGAGGTGACCAGTACAAGCTTTTGCCACCACAGTGGAAAATCCCTGGTCTTGATTAAATATTCCATGGAGTTGCAGAACAGTAAAGACATCACAGACCAAAACCATGAAGCAATTCCATTATATTTCTGCATTTGAACTGCCCGAGGAATATCAAGTGGCTGGATCAGGGAACAAAAATTGCAGCATAAGGATTTAACTTACCCCTAGCAAAAATGTTTGCAGACAAAGGCAATGAATTTCAGTGTGAATGAGGTATCCATTCTGATCCCCAAAGTTTTGATGCTGAGGCTTGTCATATTGGATATAGAACTTTGCTTGCGCTCAAGGAGTACTTGTCACAGCCACCAGTCTGTGGGGAACACTAGTCCTACCCCCATGCCAAACAGGAACTCTCCAGGATTTCTCTAATTACATTAGCTCTTGAAATTATGCAGAAGATGTGCTTAAGGTCCTGATCTTGCAAAAGATTACATGTGTAACTACCGTTGAAATCAATGGAACAATACAATTACATTTCTCCCTGTAAGTTCTTTTATGTTAGCAATTCCAGGCTAAATGAACCTTGAAAATCTCTGTCAAATTCTGCCAGAAGAGGGCACATCTATCTCAATTTGCAGACAAGAGATCATAATGTGCTGGAGATTTATGACAATACATTGCAACAGGTCCAGCCATATGTGAATTTCTATTTAAACCACTACTCTAAGTCATAAGTTTCCTGTCTGGATATTTTTCTTAAAGAAAATGCTAGTGTGGACTGATACCTTGCCTATCTGTCTGAGGCTGAGTCTTTTCATTCCTTGCCACTAATGAAAACACATGAAAGGAGAAGCAGATAGCATATACAAAAGGGAAACTTGTTTAATAACACCAAATTGTTCACAAAGGTCATGAGTCATATCCTTTCTTCTGCTCAAAGCTATGACGTTAGACTCCTGTTGATATCGTTTAAAAATATTTTTGTAGCATCCATTTTATTTGCTTTGTGGTTCTTAAGTGTGAGGAGCAGACAGGTTTATGACCATTTCTCCACAATCAAAGAGGCTAGAAACATACATACATATAAATATATATACATATATATACACACACACATAATTTTTAATGAAAGCTGAAGCATCATGTTATTCCAAAAACCAAGACATGACAGAAAAAAAAGTTTCTACATATTTGGAGACCTGCAAAAACTTCTAATGTTACTTACGAAATTGTTAAGAAAAATGTAGCTAAAAGAGTAAGTGCTTCTCCAGAACACTAATGCCAACTATAGAGCATGTTGCCCCGTTTTACAGGCTGTAGAGACCGAGTGTTTGCTGGTGCTTACATGACCATTCAATTCATGTCAAATGAAGTCTAACTGAAGACCAGTGCAGAGTAGCGCGCAATAGGAAGAGATTTATATTATAGTACTGAGCACAGAAGACATTGACTCACAGAAGGAAAGTTGAAATGTGGAGGAAAAAAAAGTTCAATATTTTCTATTCTGCTCATCTAGTTTTGGTTCAGGCAAGTTTCTTTTGCCAAGATTACTAGTGAAGTACTTGAAATCTAACAATTACTTCGATATATGTGGCGGGGAAGAACTATGATTTATGGAGTAGAAAGAACATGTAACTTTATTTCAGATGGTATGTGAATAAAGATCATTTCCCTAGGTTATTGTTCGCAACACTGAGAGGTGAGAAAATACATTATTTCACAAGAGGATTTTGAAAGGAATTGATTACCATTGTACAATAACAAAGTTTCTCCCCCACCCACTCACCCTCTTCCCAAGCTTCCATAATGAAAAACGAGAGATTAAAAACCAGGACAGAATTGCAGGTATTCAGAGTAGGGTTTAGGTGGAGCTGCCCCGTGTCCATACTGAAGGTCTTATAGTGGGTGATCAGGGTGCCAGGATAACCAAAATTGGGTTTCTTGGCTCTAAAGTCTTGGGCACTCCCTTTGGTGCCTGGCAATAAGGTGCTCAGGCTCCAGCATTTCTTCTGTGTTTGCTTTGGGGTCCATCAAAACTATCCGTAGTGCAGGTAATGCCTCCGATTCCTGTCAACCTGCTCATCCCAGAATCCTCTACATAACCCTCCTGCTGCTCTCCGACCAACTGGCCCCACATCCTTTTCTCTCCATCTCTGCTTTCTCCAGAAAAAGAGAGAAAATCCTTAGAATCATAGAATCAGTAAGGTTGGAAGGAACCTCTGGAGGTGATCTAGTCCAACCCTCCTGCTCAGCAGGGTCACCTAGAGCAGGTTAGACAGGGTTGCATCCGGGCGGGCCCTGAAGATCTCCAGAGAAGGAGACTCCACAACCTCTCTGGGCAACCTGTTCCAGTGCTCCATCACTCTCACAGTGAAGAAATTTCCCCTCATGTTCAGGTTTGAGCAAGCCTTTCCCAAAAGACTGTGTCCTTTGCTTTGCTGAAAAGTCTGGGTCTGGTCTTCCACACCATGGGGCTAGAGGGCAGGGGAAAGGATGGGAATGGGAATGGATATTAATTTCAAACTTAGCAAATTCTTAGCAGTTCATTGCTTGCTAGCCCCAAGCTCTAACAAAGCAAAATATTTGGTCACTACATGTGACCAAATGGAGTCAACAGATAATGACTGATTGTATAGATTTCTGTGCAAAGGACTTTAGCTCTGCATGCACCAGAACTTTCTCTTGCAGCTCCCATCGGGAGCCGTAACAATGCAATTTTCTTTGGTGAGGAAAGAGATGCAGCAGCAGTTTTCGTAGCCTCAAAAGCCTAATCCTAAGGCAGATGAGCTAGAAACACAGGGATGAAAGAAAACAAATTCTTCTAGTGCATTTGTTGAACTTTGAATGAAAAAAATGTAGAGTTTAAATTAACAACTTCTGCTGCCATCTAAATTTTAAAAAATGAAACATTACTGACCACTTTTTCCTACCTTAAGTATGACTTCCAGCTGAACTCTGTGCCTTATAAAACAAAACTGTAGAAAAAGGAGGCCATCTAACATGGACAGTGCTTATCTTTGGCTTTGTCTTGACTTTCTGTTTATATATGATTATATATTATGAAGCTTATACTGAATAATGTTAGCTAAAGATAACTCACTTGTTTATATTGGATTCGGCCAGCTTTGATGACACGAGAAATAAAGCTTAAGCAATGCTTAGCAGTTGGCTTGTAACACATCTTTAACTTCTTCTGAGAAGATCTGTGTAAAAGGCAGACGGAACTTTTTGCAGATAGGCTGGCACACAAGAAGTTCAACCAGGTGCACTCACTGCAAAGGTGGATGGCCACATGAAGCACAATCTGTGGCTGTGGCTCTCAAAAGTAAAAGTTCACTCTCAGTACCCCAAGAAAAGAGATGCTGCTATGGATTTGCAAAAAAAATGTAAAAACCAGAGAAAAAGAACCCCATATAATTCCTGGTTGGAGATACCATAGAAGATACTGTGCTCTTGGCAGAGCCCAGAAGAGATATGAGTGCTAGTGGTAGGGAGGCAAAAAGTGAAATGAGCTAATCTTTCTTTCAATTCCACATGCTGAATGTCAGCTGTAAATATCCAAATATTTTTACTGCTGAGTGACAAACTTCATTAGCAGAAAGGAAATCACATTTTTCTTGAAGTTATGCTCTCCTTTCGCTGTAAGAGCAAGCACTGCTTTAGCTGCACAGTGACTCTCTCAGGACAAAATGAGCATGCCTGTCTCTCTCTAGCAGGATGCCCAAGGCTGCCAGTTATGCCTCCTCCTGTTCCTTCTCCTTGCATGGACCATTATTGCACATTGTTATATCCCCATTGGACCTTGAACACACCACGCACCCCTACTAAGTCTGCCTGTTCCTAACACACCCTGAGGTCTAGACAGCTTGAGAAATACAGGGACTACTGTGCAGTGCTTGAAAGCACTTTAAAATTGCTAGTTTTTTTTATTAAACCTCAATGGGACAAGGAGAGTTTGGCATTAAAGAAGTAAATTTTGCCCATTGGAAGTTTGCAAAGATTTCCTGTTGAGCTCCACAGACCATGGAGATCCAAAGGCAAACATTCACCAGGTATAACTAAATAAATAACCTTAAAAATGGTCTGGTTTTGGATGCTACAATTTTTTAAGTTCTTGTTGAGGGCAGTTAATGCATTTTTCAGATCAGCTCCTTCTGTGTGGGATCTCCTGAGAAATGACCTCAACACTTTTATGCACATACAAGATACTTTTCTGCCATACTTTTCCTCAGTGGTTCTCAAAAAATGTTCACGTTTCAGGCTGATCTGTGTTACTAATAAGCCCTCCTGATGGAGTCTCTCCTGCCCCCACTCCTCAGGTTGCATAGCAGTGGAAGGGGAAAGTGGCTGCAATTACTGCCAGAAAGTGTTTCCAATAGTAAGGGAGGTGTTAACTATCTTTAACTGCTGGTAGCAGATCAGCAGCTTGATATTTCCCAGTTAATGAAAACATGTTGTAACCCCTTCTGAACCCTCTCCCAAGCTCCTGGCAGTGGTGACCCACAGCTGGAGAGCACAGCGCTAGCTCTGGTGGAGCGTGATTTTGTAGCTGCTCTGTGTGCCAGCTCCACAGCCTTCGTCCATTAGCCTGTCATTTTCACCACTCAACGCACCAGGAGGGAGGCTGAAATCGATCTGAGTGGATTTGAGTGTCTGGGACTGGAATTTCTCTGCTGGCTGATCTAGTTTCAGGCTCATATCTCATGTTAATGGGAACGTGCGCACTTCCTAGAGACATACCATTCCTATCAGCTGATCCTGAGAGCTGCTTTTCATTATCAGCCTGCTGTACATGGTAGAATAAAGGCTGCTCAGCATTTCTGAGTAACTACTCAGAAGCTTGCTGGGCTAGAACCCATATATTATACGCATACATGTTTTTTAAATGATCACTGTTCCCCTCACCTCTGCTCAATAATTCTAACAGCACATCGCAGGCTCTTTGATGAAAAGCCATTCTGGCAACTCTCATCCACTATCAATTTCCCGTAAAGCAATTAAGTGAAACTTTGAAGTACAAAGTTGGCTGTATGTTGAGATGTTCCAAATCTTTTTCATCTTGTCACAGGCTCTCGATAGGGATTTGCTTCTGCACTGCCCAGTGCTTTCACACCTTTCTATATTTATCCTGCAGCACACAGAGTTCCCCCACAGGCTAGCAGTCCTAGAAGTGCCCCCGGAAGAGAAAAAAAAAAAAAAGCTCAGAAAAGTCTCAGAGGTGTCTGGGAACTCTAGCATGTGGAAAAGGTAAAGCAGCTTGGCTGCCTCTGCTCTGGAAGCCCAGGTAGGTTAAGGGAAGCAGGGAATGCAGCTGGCTGCACGGACATCAGAAAAACTACATGGGCGCAATGAGAGCAGAGCAGAGCTGAGGCACCTGAAAAGAGGTACCTGAAAGAGGCAGCATTGCCTCTTTCACTGGCTGATGCCAGATGCAGTACTGTGGAGCCTTTGTCTCGCAGATCCTCAAAGTATCAGCCGCAAGCTGAGTGGCCACCTCAGAACAATGCAACCTGGTGCTTGGCAGTCTCGAAGGGTGCTGACCCTGCTCTGTCACTGCCTCCCATTAGCCTAAATCATTTCATTTCTCTAAACAGCCTTCCTCTACTCATAAAAAGGAAAGAAAAGTATCTTTCCAAGGGCACTGAGAGAATATAAGACACCAAAACCTGCTAAATGCTTAGGCACTGCAGTAATTAGAGCAACAGAAACACCTCAGACAAAACCAAATTGCACTAGAAGAAAGTTAACAGCAGCCTTCCAAAATGCATGCACCTTGTAGCCAAACTGGTGAGGTACCAAACTGCCTCCAACTAAGCAGACAAGAGTGAAAACTAGGGCTTGATTTCCTCTGACAATATGACAAGCAGATACTGGAAGCGGTTTAAGCTTCCTCAACACAATTAGATATAGTTGTTATGAACCTTTGAGCCTCTCCAGCTTTCACAGCCTTCCTGCAAACATTCATCAGAAGCAGCATGGAGCAAAACTCTTGTCTGCCAGAGATGCAGGGTGCCAGCAAAGGCCTCTTGGCCACATCAAGAGCCAAATCCCTTTTCCTGCAAAGCAGATCTATTTGTTCCATTGTCCACCTGCAAATATTGTATTTGACAGTATAGCCAAATACACAGTACTAAGTGTGCCAACTCTCTCCATCTTCTCTGGGCAGTTTGTGCCCAAATGGATGCTGAAGAAGAGCAGCTACAGAGATTATAAAACATTCAGAAGAGAATATAAGACAGCTGGTGTTGTTTCTTCTACATCCACCAAGAAAAGCTAGGGAGCACTTTAAAGTAAAGCTCTAGTGAAGTTGAGAGTAAAGCAGAGGAGGCCTAGGAATAAGTAGTGTTTTGCTTTCTCTCTTCTTTAATGCTAAAAAAAACAAAAAAAAATGGCTTTTGCCATTGTCAGAGACCAAAAAAAGCCCGTGGACCTCAAATTTATGGCTAACCAAAGACTAAAGGAAGGTTAAATACTCCTTGTACCTTCATTGCTAGTTTGGTCACTCAGTAGGCAGACACAGTCCTTGCTGGCTGAACTTCTTTGTGCTAGCCAAGGATACTCATTTTTATCTTTCATCCATTTATGGTTAAATCTTGTTGGTGGTGTCTCTATTTTCTATTGTCAGTGGTCCACAGACATATATAGACACGTTTTCAAGCCTAGCCCTCCTGTGAAGAGGGCTGGGCTTCATCTTTTCATGTTTCCATCATCATCAGTCTGCTGGCAATGTTATTGCTGAAGAGAATGCCTTCATCCTCATAGCAACCAGAATAGCGCACAGATTTAACAGTCATGCCCACCTCTTCTAGTCAATCCCATATGAAAATAGCACTTAATCTGATCTGGAAATCACAGAGTTGTATGCAAAATGTTATAAATTGTCAGAGGCGGGCTTGCAGAATCATAAGACGACCCAATATGAGCTAGCAATATGATCCGTTTATTTCAGCAACTTAACCTGCTTATATACCATCGTATGCTGTTCACACGCTCAAGCATCCAGCTGGCTATATCTAATTGGCTTACTACTATAGCTCAAGCCGCAAAGCTCTGTGCTATTGGCTATCCACATATTCACTGTCCCGTCTCACCAACCCCTTCATCCTGTTTTTACACAGCATTCATTCTTACTCCCTCATTACTTGTCCTTCAAGGTGTCTCCAAGGTTACTCCATATCAGCAAGTCAGGGTTGCTCATTTGCACGGCCTGATATCCATGCTCAGGCAGCCAATTCTCTACAATAAATGGCTTGCTTTCTGTATTAAGATGGAGTATTTTTGTTAAGCATGCTTTATAATAGACCTGAATAAAGTGAGGAAGAAGAAAAATAGATCTGTGCTTAAGCCA
This sequence comes from Rhea americana, assembly GCF_003343005.1. Lineage (NCBI taxonomy): Eukaryota > Metazoa > Chordata > Aves > Rheiformes > Rheidae > Rhea > Rhea americana. The sequence continues at coordinate 587,561 of NW_028186464.1, read as the reverse complement.
CTGGACTAGGCATCTGGATCTGCACGTTCAGAAGATGATTCTTCTTGGCCTAAGCAAGACACTTAGGCCAGCATTATGCTATTGCAGAGCTTGAAGGTGAAATAAGGGCATCATCATACATGGATGGAATTATACCACTGTGGTTTACTTGTCCCGTGGGATGAGAACTACTGTGCCAGTATATATTCAGAAAATTGTGCTTGCAACTGAGATGTGGTGAGAGTTGTACTGTAGAGCCCTCTCCGGTAGACAGGGCTTTGATTCCTCATTTGTAAAGCATGCATAATAAATTATTCTCATGCCTTTTGGGGTTTTAACCTCTATGGAGAGATAGTACTCTCACACAAATCTTAGCTGATGCTCTGATCTTGCAATGGCATAAGTGTATAGCAGGAATAAGGAGCAACACTGCTGCAAGTATAAATTCTTTGCAGAATTTACTACAAAAAACTTGCTAAGCCCACTTTTTCAGCTGATATAAACAGGTACCACTCCACTGAAGCAGCTATTTAGAAAATAAATGATTATTAAAATCATTCAAACACAGATGAACTTTGTTTTTCCTTTTCTTTGTTTGCTTTTGTTTCAGTTTGCTTTGGAACATTAACAGTCCCTTTTTTGGCAAGGCTCTCTGCCGAAAAGGCCCCCAGGACTGCAGAGTACAAGCAGCTCACTGCATCTCAGCTGTCACTGTCCTCACAGCATTGCCAGGGAATGAGGAATTGCTGTTAGTCCCATTTTTATGGCTAAGAGGCACAGATGGGAAGGAATGGCATTTCCACTGACCTAAGTACCTATGCAACAGGTTCATAATGTGGCCAGGCAACATCCTGAAGACAGTCTGGCAGAGTCAACCTCTCTCCATCAGTATTATGGGATGCCTAGGTCCATTTTATAATGCTTACATTGAACATTTAGAGCCAACAATGTAAAAGGTTGCCAGAGAGACTGACATCCAGAGAGAGACTAAGTCTTTAATTTCAAAACACAAATACTTGCAGGTCTGTGGGGCTTTTCAAGTGAAGGCTCTGAAGCTTCAGGCTTCTTCACTGAGTGCCATGCATTCAGTTAGAGCTGCAGGTTAATATTCTCCCATAATATCACAGATGAGCAAGGTGCCATGTGTTAGTGCGCTGTTAGAACGGCACCACTGAATATATCAAGAGCTGAAGTTACAGTCCTCTTGCAGGCAACATAGGCTTGTTGAAACCATCAAAATCATTAACAAGAAACTACCTTTAAAAAAAAGAATTCAAAATAGTTTAAAGTATTTAATGACAAGAAATGATAAGTCTTACTTAAAAAACCCTGTCCCCCAGGTGTTTGCTGAATTGACGAAATATTTTAGAAATTTCAAGCTTTGGTTATTTCATAATGAAATGCAGACAGCTGTGCAAAATGTTCCAGTTTTTAAATCATTTCTGCTACTTGAAGTATTCATAACTTCAGAGAGGAGTTACACTTTAGCATCTTACTTCCTTTTAAGATGTTCATAATTTAATATACAAAAGCCCAATTTCTATGTATTTCTGGATATCAGTATGGATGGTTTGTACTTTGGTTGTATAAGAACTGTATTTCTATGAAATCATGAACACCAACAGTAACACTAGTGAAAACAAGTTCTGACAGACTTTTTTTCACTCAGTAAAATAATATTATTTGCTAACTGTGTGCATGGTTGTGTGTGGGTCCCCAGATATGTTTTGATGGGGCCACTTGAGATTATATAGAGCAGTTTTGAATTGAGAGTATGTTGCATTAAGAACACACAATCACACTGCAAGATTTATTTCTGCAGGAATATGAATAAATGGCACCTTTTTAGGAGCTCATTCACACAACAATGCTTTTATTAACATAGTTAGCTAAAGTAACAGCCTGACAACCTCAAATTTATCCAGGAATGAAAAAGATTTTCATATCAAAATCCTTCCATCAACTTCAGTGGCCTTTGGATTAAATCCTTTTTATAAAATGTATTGTAGAAAATGCTGGAGCAGTAAAAGACATTAAAAAAAGAGAATGAGAGAGACAGAAGAGTCAGCTGCATTAGAGAGCTCTGGTACTGATGCTGGATTGTGAAACATATTTTTTCTTTGTAAAAAGTTACTCATTTGAGTAGTTCAAGTCAGATTGCTTCACACCGGTCTTTTCTGTACTTTAATAGTTTCCCTGGAATATAGGACCTGAATTCTGTTAAAAGATTCTGGTCTACTGTACTAAGGAATCAATATGACTAAAGTGACTCAAGAGACCAAAAAGAGCAGGAGAAAATTCTGTGCACAGCCAGAGCCTTTGGGCTCTAAAATACAGCATGTAATATAGGTGAGAGTGCCCAGATGCACCGAGGAGGGGAACAGGACCCCAAGTTGGCAGCAGAAGGCATAAAACCCCAGGAATTGCCCATCTCGCCCAAGGGAAAAACTTCCTCCTCCTCCTGTGCCATTCCAGGGGCATTTCTTGCCAGCCATGAGACAGCTGTACCAACTGGTATTCCTGGGAGCTTCTCAGACACGTAGGAGTAGACAAAGATCCCATCCCATCTCTAGTTAGAGCAAGATTGTCTAGCTGTGGGGCAATCCAGAGGAACAGCACATTCTACTCCTCCATCTGCCCTCAGAAACCAAATTGTGAATTCAAAGAGTAAGCAAAATCTTCCTGTTCCCATTAGGAAATGAACAGAACTCCTTAGGCCCTATGCACAGACAAAGCTGAAATAAATTAGATGAACACGATTATACTATCAGTGATAAGAGACATTAGGAGATCAGGACAAGATCCCTTCTGCAAGGGATCCCGTAAGGATGCTTCCCTCCCATAAATACGAGATGCAACAAGGATGAAATCTTGACATGGCATTTCCATTATGTGTGTGGGATCTCCCAAAATGTCAGATGCTGCAAGCTAAAGCAAAGCAGGGCTGTGCCCTCTCAGCCCTTTCAGGCGTATGCAACCAAACCTTTTGGACAAATTGCTCCTTGGATTTCTTGGATTACAGCAAAATCGTGACTTGGCATTTTAGTGCTGGAATTCAGCTTTTGTGAATTTCCCATGAACTGAAACCYAGATCATTGTCTCTAATGAATCATGCTGACAGTAGCAGTTTTCATGAACAATTGTCATAGTGAGATCTCACCCCAACATGGCAATGAAGTTGATGCCTCCATGTCCCATGTTAGTGGACAGATGGCGCTTGATTTACCTCTCAAACCCAATTTCATACAAACCTTTTATTTTTAAGGGACCAAGCCAAAATTGCCACCCTTCTTCTTCAAGTGCAGGATTTGCCCTTTTCTGGCCAACTCCTTTGTCAGTTGTTGCCTCATTCTTAGCCACAGCAGTTTAACCTATAAGATTGCAATTCTTTCGTCACTGAAATTCTGGCTCCAGGATGCAACAGTTTGAGAGAGGAAGCTTTGTTTTCCTTAATAATTTTTTTTTAAAGGGAGTTTCTAGCCTCCTTTCTTGGGGAGTGGAGACAAAGGTAAGACATCCCAAACTGAAGAATATAACCTAATGCTCCCAAACCTGACACTTTCAGTGCATTATAAGCTTTTGAAATAAGGGATTTTTAGGCCAATCTGTTGTCTGGGAGAGGGGTAAAGATATCTCACTTTTAAATACTCTGAACACTTAAGATTGGCAATGCAGTGACTAAACAACACAGCAGCTCCCCTTGCAGACAATACTCTTCACTTTCAAGCAGCAATAATGATTGAGACTTCAAAAGATCTCGAAGACCTCAAGTCATTTCTAAGTTTAAGTCTATCCTCAGCAAATGACTTAATGCTGCCTTCCAATTTAGTGCAAGGCACATTTTTAAGCTAGTTGCCTTAGGTCTAATTTTTTTTTAGCTAGAAAAAGACTGTCCACATGCAAATTTCCATGATCTTGGCAGAGCTGAGATCAATATCATGAAGCAATTTTCATGGCAGCTCCCTCAATCATGACTATGACTTAATTTTCATGCACCCCAAGTGTTTCTGAAATCTTCATGTCATTCTCAGAGAGAAAGGGGGAGAGAGAATAAAGGACCTGAGATCTAGTTCTATGTTTTGAAGCTTACTTGTTATATTTTACCAGGGACAGAAGATGAGTGGAAGATTAATTCACTTTCAGAAGTATTATTAGAAGAACTCTAATAACACTTTTGAAAGCAAAGAACTAATCATAGTTCTTCTACTGCAGACTGTCAGACTGCATCCCTTCATTGAATCCATGGTCGCTTATACTGCATTAATTTTTCTAACTATTAGCCAGGCTATAGAGGAAACAGTGAGAAGCAAACATGCCCCAGGCTACCTGATTAAGCATTCTCGTATTGGCAGCAGGATATCTCTAGGTTGACTGACCTGTGAGCTCGGAAGGGTTAGACAGAGCCATTTTTTTCCTTAGAGGATTTCCACCTTTCATTTCCTTCTATTTATTGCTCCAAAGGCAGGGCGACACCCATCCCTTTCCAAGTCCTCGCTTTTGTTTACTACCCTGCCTTTTCCTTCATATTTCCTTAAGGCAGGTTTCAGCTACTTTCAAACTCATCTCCTTCACATCCTCAATGCAATACTTAGGCTGCAAAGCCACAGTTAGCAGATACCCAGTTTCAACTATCTTGCACTACCTTAATGCTTTCAGCTGCACATAGTTTCATGATGTCAACTTGAGGTTTTTAAGCAGTAAAACTTAGCCAGGAAATTTTGGAGAAAACACAAACATAAAAACTCTAAAAAGAGACTGAACTGAAGCAGACAGGAAATGATGTATTAAGAATAAACATTCATTAAAGGGAGACAATTAATATTTAATAAAAATAAAAAAACCCAAAGACTCCCACAACTCAGCTCCAGAAAGAAAGCCACGGATATTTGGGGATAACTTTAAATGCATACAACTACCCTAAATATAAATGAGGGACTCCCAAACCATATTTTTTCTGAATTATTGGTTACAATACTTTTACCATCAGGCTCACTGAGCTTTTTCAGCTCAACTGTCCTCACTGAGGGATTTAAACATGATGGAGACTGGTCTGTGATTATAAGGGTAAGAAATGACAATACTTCCTTCAGGATTCCTCTTTGGTACAAAAATGAGAGGGTGCAGAAAGAGTGTCAGTGACCATATCTTATTCCCCAGGTTCTAGTTTTAGGTAAAGAGGGTAACAGTGAACTATGCTGATGGTATAAAACAGTCATTGCTTGGGAGTTGAGTCTGCACGCCCCTGAAGAGACAAGGACTACTAGCCTCCTGTAGCCATCTAGAATATGTATTTTTTTTTCATTTTTCTGAAGTTCCATTTGCAAATGTAACAGGTAGAAACCTGTTTCTTTCCCTTCCTATTCCAAAAATAAATCCAAAAGCTGGCACTAGTGTCATCTTCAAGACTGCTAAAAATTGCCTATCAGCCCAGGCTGAGCTCTAGATGAAAAACGTTGCATGAAAACCTCAAGAAATGGAAAATAAGGACAGCTTTTTACATATGGGAAAGCAGTCTTGTGAGCCTTGGCAGCCTCCTCTGTGCATCAAAAAACAAAAAAAAAAAAAAAAAAAAAAAAAAAAACAAAAAAAAAAAAAAAAAAAAAAAAAAAAAAAAAAAAAAAAAAAAAAGAAGAAAAAAAGGGAAAAAAAAAGAAAAAAAAGAAATTAGTCATCACATATCACCTGAAAGAGAAATTGTGCAATCATTTCCTTCCATGTTAATTCAACAGTTATGCAAGTAGTGTCTTGCTCATCCACCCACATCCAGCTTCCCACTTTGGATGATCTCTGAGATTTAAAGGTATTTTTGTTTTGCAGCCATCTTCTTTCAAGTAAAGTCTGCAGAGAGGAACTGCAGAACAGCCACATTGTGAAACCCTGGGAACAAAAGCATGAAGCCCAACAGCAACTTCAAATACATTCTTCCTTAAAATTCTTCCATTTTATTTGGCAAAAGCAAAGCCTGTGGTTATTAAACTGTTCTGCTTAATGCTGCTAACAGTTAGCTGTGAATGAGGTGCCTGTTATTAAAAAACAAAAAAATATATTCTGTCTTTAAGGCAATATTTGAGGCAAAAAAAGCCTCTGTGTTCTGTATCTTAAGCAGCAGATTTTACCTCACTTTCTGATGATCTGTTAAAGTTACTGATGTACAGGTTTCTCAGGGCTCTTTTTCTTCTTCCTCATAAGTTGTCATTACTAAGTTGAAGTATTCAAAAATTGTCAGCAAGGCTNAAAAAAAAAAAAAAAAAAAAAAGTGTCAAATTATGTCTTTCCTAAAGTCATTACTCTTTTCACTTCCCTTTAATTTTTCCTCAGTGTCTCCCCAGTCTTCTCTCAATACACAAAATAAAATTTACCTCTCTCACGTGATGTCTGAACATTGCCTGTAACATGTGGCTGGAGAAGGGAGGTGGGAATTTAGTGAGATTCAAGAAGGATTTTATCTGCATGAGTAAAATTTAGCATAGTAATGCAAGGAAATAGGATTTCTTACCTTTTGACAAAGTGCCATACAAGCCAGATGTGTCAGCCTGGGGCAAATCCACATACCACCTAGCGTGCATCCTGGGCCTTGATGCTGCTTGCGCTTGGGTCACTACTAAAATCAGCTTGCTAGTGGTGGGAATAAGTGCTATTTCCTTGTCTCTAACCCAGATAAAAAAAGGTATTTGCCTCCTGTTGAACGAAAGAGCTGCTCCTGATATGCAATACAGCTGTGGTAGCAAAGTTTATGATCAGAAAAACATCAATTTAGAGGGCAATTGTAAGCATATATCTCACTCCACTGATTGATAGAATTACATTGGTAAGAGTCTTAAATAGATGGACTTCAACTTGTTGTGGCATGTTTTGCCAATACAGGTCTTAAGCTTAGACAAAACCCTGTATACCTGTCTCCATAAGTGTTTCATTATCACCCAAACAATTGATAACTGCCCTGACTTTTAAGGGAAGAAGGATAAAATTAGTGAGAGGCAGAAAAATAGTTCCACAGATAAAAGTAGAAAATGTGAAAGTCCAACCCTTTTTTGCCATTTCTTTGAGTGGATAACCACAAGGCAACAACCACACTCAGCAAAATCAGATACTGTGTGTGGAAATAGCCTAATCTTTGTTCACTATTTCATTTGTAAAGCTTCAGAACTCATTAAAAGTGAAAAAAAAAAAACTTTTACAAAATAAGATGCTTCTGCCCTTGTCTTAACTGTCATTCAAAAGAACAACACAAAATAAGTGGGGAAAGACTGCATATTCCTGAGTCAAAAGTGGTTTTACACATCCTAAATAAATGTTTTTCACTCCCAGTGCCACCTGCTAGCCAGAAAACCAAATTTTTATCAGATTTTAATGGTGCAATTTAAAAATTTGCCCAAATGTAACACTGTGGGCATCATTATTATTTCTTATGCTCAGAAACAGGCCATATAGCACTAGATAGGGTACAGCCAGTTACGGAAACATACTTCTCACTCTTGGATCAGAGCCTGAGATTTTCAAATTATTCTTACAGAACTGCAGCACCAAACAGTTGTTGTGGTCTTTACTCATGTCCAAAGCTAAATGAGGACAACATATTGCTCTGTTTTTGTGTAGGTAAGTTTACCAAAACCCAACAATCTCAACTTTTCTATAGAGGTGGACAATCCACTTAACTTTCTCTTCTGTAGACTGATACCTGTTGTTTTACTCTCACATTGCTTGGCCTGTCAGTTCCTCTTCAGGTTGCACTGCCTTTTCACAGAGGGCTAAAAGCCATTTCTATCCCACCATCCCCTTTCTGAAATCCAGTTTGTGCCTGTCCTAAAAAAAGCCTCACCTTCAGTCCTAAAAAACGCCTCACCTTCAGCACTGTCCAGACTTCTTTTTTCCCCGTGCAGTCACTGTGATCCCAAACTTACCTATACCCCTAAGCATCCTCAGCAATCACCCTTCCTGCAGCCACCCACACAAGCAAGGCAGACAGAAAAGTGGGAACTGAAACGTAGATCACGTTGAGTCAGTAATTGTCACAACTGCAATAGCCACAGAAACCTGGTAAGTTTGCTGCTTTCTTACCCAATGTCTGCTTTGATCTACAGGTTCAGAAAAGTCAGGCCCAGAAACGCCCTCAGGCATGTTGTGCAGGCTGGTTTCTTTGGGTCACCCAGTCCTAAGCCTGCTCAGCACTCATTCCAGCTGCAGCTAGGGCGTGGCTGGGCCATACTCACCTTGCATGCAAGCCTGCATTGATGCATGCGAATGTAGGACAATGCTCATGAAGGCTCTTTTTTCATATCTATTGTACAAGGCAGTTTAGCAAATTGAAAGGGCCTCAGGGGCCTAGGTTTTGACACTTGGTTAAACTCATCAAGTTAGCTGTTAAATAGGTGAGAAATCCTGGAGAAATGAGCAAGTATTTGTGGGAAAATATCAGCAGTGCTGTTCTGGATGATTAGTGCAGCACAGTAGGAGAAATGATAAAATCTGCACTGGAAAAACTACTAGAATGAATGATGTCATTTTAATGATATATTGCATATATAGTAGTAGCAACAAATAAGTACAACACATAATTATGTTAATGTTTCCCTTCAGTTTTTAGATGGTTGCATGTCCACTCTATCTTTTGTCAGCAAATAACAGAGCAGAAATCCCTTGGACGTGGAGGTAAACACCACAGGGCTGACTAACCCCACGCAAATATATGGGCTGTGTACCAAGCGCTGACTGCACCTGCACAGGTGCAAGGCTGTGCCACGCTTGTATGTACCCGTCCTCCCCTGCCAGGGGTGCTCCTAGCACTTCTGCATACTACAGCATCTGCAGTAGTGTACCTAGTACCAGCTGCTGCAGCACCTTATTACTGCGTATTATTCACCTCAGTGGCACTTCTGCAAGGCTGCAAAGTATTAAGTATTTGTGATATATTTGCAGGTGGGAGTGCAAGGCATAGAGAAGCTAAGGGTATACAGAAAGCATACAACATATCTTGTTGCTAAGTTTCAGCAAGATTAACAACTCAGATATTCCCCTACCTTTCTCTTCTTTTGCCTCACTTGGGCATATACATTCTTCTGGAGAATAACTGCTTTAAAATTAGAATTAGTTTACCAAAGGAAGCCTTAGCTGTGGCTGCAGTCATAGTTTTGCTGAAGTTTTAAATTTCAAGAAAAAAAATATTAAAAGAACTTCAGGAAAACTTTAGTGAAACTATTTCTCCCTATATGCAGCTCTAAGGCAAGTTGAAACAAAAACAAATGTACAGACATGGAACATTTTCCAGCCAAAGCAATGATTCACCTCTTAACATTTTGAAGTCTACCAGAAAACTGTTGAAAGACCTCTCTATCAATATCATCATTTCGTACAGCTATGTGATAAATTGAGCAGAAGAAGCAGAGTTACAATTATTCAATCAGTACTTTGGCTGGTACAGCACAAAATGATCTGAAAAGGAGAAAAAACAACTACAGAATAGGCATGGGGTGAGATCTAGTGGAAGAGAAGATGCAAGGGGTAGCTTCGCAGAGAGACATGCTGCACAGAAGAAATTTTAACAAAACAGAGATTTGAAATGGGACACTCAACCAACTGAATCTAGCCTAGCAATTTGGACACAAAAGTACGTATGAAATATTGATTTGCAAACTTCTCAAGATGGTGATATATCTATTCATACACCATGAAATTAGTGATCTGGGCCAACTTTCTTTCAAGTAAATTATCCTAACCATTTTGTGGCCATGAGGAGTGATACATCAAAAGCTTGTTTCAATAAATCCAGGATTTTGCAGCATGAAAGTCAATATATATTCCTATTTCCCAAGAAGGCCACTACCATCCCATCAGAAATCCCAATTCCAATTACAATCTACGGCAAAAGCAACACTTGCCAATAGAAGCAGGTAGGTAGATAGAGAGGCAGAAACAGGAAGACAGTTCTCCAGCCACTACAGCAAGAAGAGGAGGGAGTTAATTTAGTAACTTTAGTGCTGTACTTGGACTTTGAGTTGAATATGAGCCCACAGCTGTGTCACTGCAGCACCAGATGCCAAGCCCAAAAAACTCATGTTGCTTTTGCATAGTTTTCAGGTTACAGGGCTACTGCTGGATTTGAAGCTGGGCTATGTAACCAGTATGTGTATCCATATTTTAGCCTTTCCTATGAAGAGTCAAGAATCTCTCTTCATTTGCACTGGGAAAAACAATCTCTGGCAACCAAACAGAACAGGCTAAACTAAAAAGGAAATCCCTTCCAACATTTATTCTTGACATGCTGAACAAGAAAAGGCATTCAGATATGTTAGAAATGTCTTTTCTTTTTTTTTCTTTTTTTTTTTTTTTTGAGGGGAAGCTCTTGTAGCTGGTCCCATACAAAAAAAAAGACATCACTTTGAGAAAAATGGTGCAGAAATGCCCTATACTTCTGCAATGTTCAGTTATCTTTTCCCATTTTTTTATTTCAACAGATGAAATGACCCAATTTTCCTTTATTTAGGCAATCATTGGTGGGAAAGACTTACTGCAATTCCCACTAGTCATATTCCTCCAGCCACCACTTCATGAAACTCTTCTACAAGGTTGAGCAGCTAGGAGCATAACCATTACTGCATTGTCAAACTCACTGTCATTTCATGCATCATCATCACAGCCATCTTGTTGTCTCTGCTGCTATGGGTAGAAGGAAAGGTACATCTCCGCAGCAGCAGCTTGCCTTGGTCAAATTGACTGCTGTGTAAGCACAAGAAACAGCCTTTTCCTCTACTGGATGTAGTGCACTACCTTCGTCAGTAAGTAAAGTTAGGTATGAAAAGGGTCTGTCTCCTGGGACTGAAGGTGTAACACTGTCCCTATAAGAGGTGTGCTTTAGATTGCACCTCAGAAGGTGCAGTCACCAGGGAATGGAAGGGCTGGTGGCTTCACAGGGAAACTGTGGAAAGCTGGACTCAGCTTTCTAATCTATTACAAGATTTTTAGGTGCAACCTGGAGAAATCATTTTTGCCTACACTGTCAGGTGTCTTCAGTTAACTGAGTTGTCCACTTGATTCAAGTGACTGTTGAAGACCTGCACCTTAGTTGCTGGGTGCAAACTGTCAGGTGAAATAGATGAAGAACAAGACACATTATAAGGTTGAGAGATAACAATGTTCAGAGCCAGAGTTGAAACAGTTTTCAGAGGTAGGAGAATATTTACCAAGATACTGGCAGTGAAAACTGGCTCTTCTGGTTCATTTAGACTCCTGAATACCAAAAAGGCCCCCACCTTGACTTCCAGTGGAAAAAATGGTAAGCAGATATCCAGATTGTAAGCTATCAGTAGGCAAATTGCCATTCATTTCAACTTTGGTGAGCTCAAAATTCCAGACGTAGCTTAACAGTATGCATTGGATCCTCTAGCCTTAAAAATCCTATGGTTTATTTTTGTGGCTAGAGGGTGTGTGCACAAGCCAGGTGTCCTGGTGGGATTCCAACAGACATGATGGAATTAATATGCTTAAATCTTCCCCTGAAATAAAGAGTTTTTTTTTTTTTTTTNTTTTTTTTTTTTTTTTTTTTTTTTTTTTTTTTTAGGTCTGTGTTCTTCTTCACCTCCTCTCTACTACAACTATATCCTCCCCAAAATATTTGTAGTGTAATATTGCTAGTAGCAGTGGCACATCAGTGGGAGGAATGATCACTCCATAGACAAGTGCTAAGGAACAGCATAGAATGTAGTTCTTATTTTCTCTAAATTTACTCCATCTGTAATAAGATCTCACACATCTTTCTTATGACAATGCATTTTATAAAATCTGTTAATACACTCAACTTCAGACCACCCAATRCAAAGCAGTCAGCAATTTCATCACTTAAAACACACTACACTGAACTTTTAAATATGAGGAACACATGAAGGAAACAAATCACTGTAACAATGAAAATTTAAGGGCAAATATCTACCTAAATAGCTCATATGGGATGTATAAGTCACCTGACATTAAATGATAGTAGATTTCGTTTACTATGGTTGAGTCTCTCTCAACACATTTGAGCCTGTTTCTTTTTCCAGCAATGATGTCAAATTTTAATCTATGGTAAAGTGGATGTAAACATACATTGCTGCAGGGGATGATGGCCTTTGAATAAAAGACATACGCTCAGAATTGTTCCCAGGAGGCCAGTTTCTCTGTTCCTCCACCTAAGACAGAATCAGCTATGCCTTTTCCATTCCCGGTGTATGGCTGTTCAGGATGTTCTTAAATATTTCCACCAACAAAGTCTCCGTATCTTCCCCTTCTGCACCCAGTACACTGTCTCTGTACCTCATACTACAGATTTTCAAAATCAGTGATATAGCTGAACCTCCTGGAATTCAATGGGACATGTAACTCCCAGCTATTCTCCCTTACAGGAGTCTACCTTGTTCAACTCCCATTTGTTTTAAAGGTATCCAAGTGCTCTGACACAGGGTCTCCAGCTTGCTCTTACTCTAGTGCATTCCTATTTGAGTCTATGGGTCTTCAGGTGTACCTGTTGCCCTTCCTGTGCATCTCTGTGTATTGTCTTGCTTGCTTAATTCACTATCATAACTGGCTAGAGTACTGTATTACCAGAGTATCACATGGCATTTATGATATTTCTCTTTCTGTCACCTTTCCGAAACAGAATTGTCATCATCCCTGGATATACACACAATAATGTACTGTCCCTGCCACCAAACAAAACCAAACTAATGAAAATTAGCATAACCTAAATCAACTAGGGAGAAGCAACAAATTAAAAGATTGAAGGATTGCTTCTGTAGAAAGAAGCATAAAGATTTTATGGAACTTTCAATTGACAGTTAATCAAATGTGGGGGCAGGTTTAGCTCAGTTTGTTAGAGCGTGGTGCTGCTAATGCCAAGGTCGTGGGTTCAGTCCCTGTATGGGCTATGCTGAGGGTTGGACTAGATGACCTTCAGAGGTCCCTCCCAACCTTATCAGTCTATGAGTCTAATCTGTGAACAATTTGGCAAGAAACCTTAACTTTGTAGGAGTTAATAGGCAAAACATCTCTTGGTGTTACTGTACCAGGACTTTATCCTTGCAAAATATTTCTTTGTGTTTTGAAATTCTCCATGCTGTGCCTGTGCTAACATATTTCACTTAGGTGATGTGTGAATTATTTAATATAGGTGGAACAATTGAATTTTGACCCATAATTAACAGTAAATAGCATGAGCTTGTTACTGCCGTTGGTTCTGTTCTTACTAGATGAATCCCAAACTTCCAAGAGGCTTGGTGGGCAACTGAAAGCTTCTAAGACTGATGTCTGCTACTGTTGCAAATCCTTACAGGAATAGGACACTTTTCCACAAACTGTTGTGTAAACAAATCTCTGCCAATAAGTGCCCTGCCAGTTCTGACAGTATTTTTAGGACTTTCAGAGTGCTACCACCTATTTTCTTAATGCACCTGCTTCTGCTTTCATGCCATTCCATTTTGTGAAAGTCTGAGATTAAGTACTGTTCAATCCTTTTGTTTGTAGGAAAAAATCTTGGGAAAAGTGCCATATGTATAAATTCAGAGCACCAACAAAAAGCCTTTCAGCACTCTTGGAACTTTTTTTTAGATCTCAAAATTTTTAGGTCAGCCTTCTGATATTTAGCACGATTTCAGCTCCCTGAATTCTCAGCCAACAGCACTGCATTTAAATAACCTCCAAACAAACAGAAAGGATGGACCAAAATGTGCAAAAATAAAAGCTTACCTTAAGGCCACCAAATTAAATACTCAGATGCCTACAGAAGCAGCCTGATTTTCTGATATCCCCAGCATCCCTGTAAGTGCTAATCTTGCTGTTTGCCTTCCGTCCTATAGTTCAGGGTGCTCTTAACGGGATGCCATCAACTTCCCCTGTTATTCCAGCAAAACTAGGTTGATGGCCCTTTGGAGACAACAGCAAGAGCTGTCTGTTTACTCAGGTCTTTCCTGAGTTAGTAGCAAAAATTGCTTTTGGAGAAACTCTTAACTTTTTTTTTCTTTTTTTTTTAAACCTATTGTTATTGTTGTCACATGATGTGATTTATTAGTCAGCCAGAGATTACTGACGGGCATGCTAAAATGAAAGCAGGAGTGTGTGTGTGTATGTGTGTGTGTGCACACGCATGTGCACACGTGTGTGTGTGTGTGTGTAGAAAATAAAAGAAGATCCCTAAAGATGTTTAAAATATCTAGCGTTAGAAGCACATCTCCCTGACTTGGCCCTAACCATGCTGACTGACCCCACCGAGTTCTGATTTACTGCATTACGAGTATTTCAGACATCCCAACCAGGTGCTGAAAAAAGTACAGATGCAACGAAATAGATGTGACGAAACACAACGAAATAGTGGACCACTGTGAGATGAAGTTCTCAAGGGAAAGAATGGGCAACAGAGATGAATATATATCAGCCCACATTTCCAAAATCCTTGGTCCTCTCCAGGGATTAAAACTCTGGATGACCAGCCTTAGCGTGAGCTCATTTCCACTCTAAATGCCTGCACAAATAAAAAACTGCATAGTATGTGCAGGAAAAAAATAACCACTCACCTACAGAATACCACATACTGGCTCACAAATATAACTCTGAATTTGAGTTGGAAATTGCTATGCGAAAGATGGTGTTTTACTAAGCAAATAATTACTCCCTCTCACTACCAGGCTCTAACTCCACATGAATACAGCATTGCCTTCCAGGTTCACCACACCTGTTGCTGTGTGAGAGTCTGCCCAGACACCATTAGTGCCTGCATAACATGCTGCAAACATATGGTAATAAAAGAGCAATGTCATTTTGCAACATACTCAGCTACTAGGCACATACCTGCGTTTGGAGTTAAATAGTCATTTGCCAAGACAGAACATGAAAACCATTCAGCAAGTTCAAACAGCCCTAAATCTGACTCTGAACAGATAGCGTAACTCAAGAAGGCCAGAGTCAGGCCCTTGGATGAACCCTACATAGCCCCAAAAGCAAGTGGGAGTTCTGGGACTGCATAATGTAAGAGCCATGTTATTCTAGGACATGATCCGACATCAGTTAGAGCAGCCAAAAAAGTTCTTTGGGGCTGGGAAGGCTTAACACCTTCAATGCCCTCCACATCAGGAGGGAGGAGGACAGCTGGTCCTAAAGAATCATACAGACACAGGGATTCCATGCACTGGAAAAACAATGTAATATTGGTGCTGATTTTTGAATACTCATGATGATGGGTGTTGTGCATATAATACCAGTTTTGTATCTGAGGGGAGGGTACAGGATAGCTGCCCACCTCTAGGAGATCTACATGCAGCCTTCCTCAACTGAGCATATTTTGATACAAAAGACTCTGATTACTGAGGATTTCAATCCAAAGCCAGTGAAATGCATCCCTATTTGACCTCCAATAGCATGTTACTCATTATCTTAGAGCTGCAAATAAAATACTCTGCATCAACTTCCTTATGTGTTCACTTGACATTTACTCACTCACACCTGGAAAAGTACAGAAACTGGGTACAGTATATGCAGATATTTTAGTTGAATAAGTTAGCAGACTGTTATAGACAGGCATAACTAAAACACAGAAATCTTACTCTGAATCTCACACCAGGGGCAAGTGTCAGGGAAGTAAGTAGGCAATGCCGACACCTTAGCTGGTGCCATAGGCAGGCTAGTGATATAGAGCCACCACCTCTGCAGGTGGCTGTCACTATTTTGTCACAAGACATGCTAACAGAGGTGCCACAAACCAACCACCTTTTAAACTGTCACCTCCTGATTTATTTGTCTTCAGTTCTGCCAGTTCAGTGTTTGCTTCATAGATCAGAACCGGCATACCATCTACACCCACTGGGGAAGGATGCTTGATGGACTGATGAAGCAGAGCAGCTGGGTGAGAAGCAGATCAGGAAGAGGCAGGCTTTATGAAATTGCACAATCTTATCTCGCTTTTTGCTCTGAGTGGAAATCTATCCTGCCCAACTCCCTAGCAGGGCAGATAAGGGAGAGGAACTGCTGAACGGCTATGGGATGTTGCTGCTTCAGGGAGCAGGTCTAAATGTTCCAGAGGGCACAGTTAGTAGGATCTTGCACCAGGGCTCCCTATCCGCTTTTGCCCTATGAGCAAAAGCCCACACTCAAGGTCAGGGCAAGATAAACTTGGTATTATCTGCAACAAATATGAAATGACTTGATAACAAAGACATCATTTTGAACACTCAGTTTCTCTACATATCTGAACAAGGGAGAGAAGCTCCTCCATTGGAATCTGTCTAGCTTATGAAATAGGTGAAAGATCCTCTTTAGAATGTCTGCTGAAAAACAGGAGGTGTTTAAAATCCAGCCGGGGTCAGAGCCCATACTTATTGTCCATGCTGACCAGAGGAACTCTGCAAATGGTAAAGCTAGCCAGGGAATAAAGTATTTCTTTGCAGAAAGCCCATCTCTGTAGGCAAAAAAAAA